>NW_027000232.1:0-8985 GCF_036934945.1 Oncorhynchus masou masou
AGAGCACAACAAGCTCCTTGACAGAGCAGGGATAACATCACGTTAGTGATATGGAGCACAACAAGCTCCTTGACAGAGCAGAGCTAACATCACGTTAGTGATATGGAGCACAACAAGCTCCTTGACAGAGCAGAGCTAACATCACGTTAGTGATATGGAGCACAACAAGCTCCTTGACAGAGCAGAGCAGGGATAACATCACGTTAGTGATATGGAGCACAACAAGCTCCTTGAGAGAGCAGAGCAGGGATAACATCACGTTAGTGATATGGAGCACAACAAGCTCCTTGAGAGAGCAGAGCAGGGATAACATCACGTTAGTGATATGGAGCACAACAAGCTCCTTGACAGAGCAGAGCTAACATCACGTTAGTGATATGGAGCACAACAAGCTCCTTGAGCAGAGCAGGGATAACATCACGTTAGTGATATGGAGCACAACAAGCTCCTTGAGAGAGCAGAGCAGGGATAACATCACGTTAGTGATATGGAGCACAACAAGCTCCTTGACAGAGCAGAGCAGGGATAACATCACGTTAGTGATATGGGGGCACAACAAACACTTGACAGAGCAGAGCAGGGATAACATCACGTTAGTGATATGGAGCACAACAAGCTCCTTGAGAGAGCAGAGCAGGGATAACATCACGTTAGTGATATGGAGCACAACAAGCTCCAAAGAAACCCAGAGCTAACATCACGTTAGTGATATGGAGCACAACAAGCTCCTTGACAGAGCAGAGCAGGGATAACATCATGGAGCACAACAAGCTCCTTGGAGAGCAGAGCTAACATCACGTTAGAGCACAACAAAGCTCCTTGACAGAGCAGAGCAGGGATAACATCACGTTAGTGATATGGAGAACAACAAGCTCTTGAGAGCAGAGCAGGGATAACATCACGTTAGTGATATGGGCAACAAGCTCCTTGACAGAGCAGGGATAACATCACGTTAGTGATATGGAGCACAACAAGCTCCTTGACAGAGCAGAGCAGGGATAACATCACGTTAGTGATATGGAGCACAACAAGCTCCTTGACAGAGCAGGGATAACATCACGTTAGTGATATGGAGCACAACAAGCTCCTTGACAGAGCAGAGCAGGGATAACATCACGTTAGTGATATGGAGAACAACAAGCTCCTTGAGAGAGCAGAGCAGGGATAACATCACGTTAGTGATATGGAGCACAACAAGCTCCTTGACAGAGCAGAGCAGGGATAACATCACGTTAGTGATATGGAGCACAACAAGCTCCTTGACAGAGCAGAGCAAGGATAACATCACGTTAGTGATATGGAACACAACAAGCTCCTTGACAGAGCAGAGCAGGGATAACATCGCGTTAGTGATATGGAGCACAACAAGCTCCTTGACAGAGCAGAGCAGGGATAACATCACATTAGTGATATGGAGCACAACAAGCTCCTTGACAGAGCAGAGCAGGGATAACATCACGTTAGTGATATGGAGCACAACAAGCTCCTTGAGCAGAGCGTTAGTGATATGGAGCACAACAAGCTCCTTGGGATAACATCCGTTAGTGATATGGAGCACAACAAGCTCCTTGAGAGAGCAGAGCAGGGATAACATCACGTTAGTGATATGGAGCACAACAAGCTCCTTGACAGAGCAGAGCAGGGATAACATCACATTAGTGATATGGAGCACAACAAGCTCCTTGACAGAGCAGAGCAGGGATAACATCACGTTAGTGATATGGAGCACAACAAGCTCCTTGGACAGAGCAGAGCAGGGATAACATCACATTAGTGATATGGAGCACAACAAGCTCCTTGAGAGAGCAGAGCAGGGATAACATCACGTTAGTGATATGGAGCACAACAAGCTCCTTGACAGAGCAAGGCAGGGATAACATCACGTTAGTGATATGGAGCACAACAAGCTCCTTGACAGAGCAGGGATAACATCACGTTAGTGATATGGAGGCCACAACAAGCTCCTTGACAGAGCAGAGCAGGGATAACATCACATTAGTGATATGGAGCACAACAAGCTCCTTGAGAGAGCAGAGCAGGGATAACATCACGTTAGTGATATGGAGCACAACAAGCTCCTTGACAGAGCAGAGCAGGGATAACATCACATTATAATGTCTGGAGCACAACAAGCTCCTTGAGAGAGCAGAGCAGGGATAACATCCGTTAGTGATATGGAGCACAACAAGCTCCTTGAGAGAGCAGAGCAGGGATAACATCACGTTAGTGATATGGAGCACAACAAGCTCCTTGACAGAGCAGAGCAGGGATAACATCACGTTAGTGATATGGAGCACAACAAGCTCCTTGACAGAGCAGAGCAGGGATAACATCACATTAGTGATATGGAGCACAACAAGCTCCTTGAGAGAGCAGAGCAGGGATAACATCACGTTAGTGGTGCTGCCATAGCCTTCAGTTTCATCCTCATTCAGACTCTCTCACACAAACACAATCTCACAGACACAAACACACACACACACACACACACAGACACACACACACACACACACACACACACACACACACACACACACACACTCACACTCACACTCACACTCACACTCACACTCACACTCCCCCTCACACACACACACACACACACACACACACACACACATATACACACACACTCTCTCACACACACACTCACACACACACACACTCTCACACACACAATCGCTCACACAGTCTCACCCACGACACACTGATAGATGGCCTAACCAAAAGCTGCTGATCCTCCACCTCATCACAAATGAACACAACCGTCCAAAAGTTTGGGGTCATAGACATGTCTTTGTTTTTGAAAGAAAAGTAAATTTTCTGACCATTAAAATAACATAATTGATCATGAAAAACAATTAGACATTGTTAATGTTGTAAATGACTATTGTAGCGGAAACAGCAGATTTCTTTATGGAATATCTACATAGGTCTACAGAGGCCCATTATCACCAACCATCGCTCCTGTTTTCCAATGGCATGTTGTGTTAGCTAATCCAAGTTCATTATTTTAAAAGGCTAAATGATCATTAAAAAACCCTTTTGCAATTATGTTAGCAAAGTTGAAAACTGTTGTGCTGATTAAAGAAGCAATAAAACTGGCGTTCTTTAGACAGGTTGAGAATCTGGAGTATCAGCATTTGTGGGTTTGATTACAGGCTCAAAATGGACAGAAACAAATAATTTCTTCTATTCCTGTTCTAAGATATGAAGGCTATTCCATGCGAGAAATTGCCAAGAACCTGAAGATCTCGTACAACGTTGTGTACTACTCCCTTCACAGAACAGTGCAAATTGGCTCTAACCAGAAAGAAAGAGTGAGGAAGCTCCAGTGCATAACTGAGCAAGAGGACAAGTACATAAGAGGACAAGTACATTCGAGTGTCTAGTTTGAGAAACAGATGCCTCACAAGTCCTAAACTGGCAGCTTCATTAAATAGTACCTGCAAAAACACCCGTCTCAACATCAACGGTGAAGATGCGACTCCGGGATGCTGGCCTTCTAGGCAGAGTTCCTCTGTCCAGTGTCTGTGTTCTTATGCCCATCTTAATCTTTTCTTTATTTGGCCAGTCTAAGATATGGCTTTGTCTTTGCAACTCTGCCTAGAAGGCCAGCATCCCGGAGTCACCTCTTCACTGTTGACGTTGAGAGCTACCTTACTGTAACAGCTCATTTCATTATGGTAGAGTGGAGATAAAAAGCCATGTGTTTCAAACACGTCCCCTTGAGAGGAGTCACACCAGTGTAAACTTGGGGAGGAGCTAAGGGAAGTAGTTGCAGTGTGGAAGTTGAGAGGGATAATATAACGATTCCTGTGACCACTGACAATGCTAGAAATATTGTAAATGCAGTTGCACTAGCTGGATTGGGGCCACAGATAGGATGCTTTGCTCACGTTATTAATCTAGCGTTTCAAAAAGCAATGTCAGTGAATCCAATGTCTCGCCTCCTAGCAAAGATCAGGAAGGTGGTATCCTTCTTTCATAAAAGCACAACTGCTGCTCATGTTTTCAAGACAAAACAGGTCATATCTGAGCAAGAGTACAAGTACATTAGAGTGTCTAGTTTGAGAAACAGACGCCTCACAAGTCCTCAACTGGCAGTTTCATTAAATAGTACATGCAAAACACCAGTCAACGGCAACAGTGAATAGGCGACTCCGGGATTCTGGTTTTCTGGGCAGAGTTGAAAAGAAAAAGCCATATCTTAGACTGGCCAATAAAAAGAAGATGGGCAAAAGAACATAGACACTGGACAGAGGAACTCTGCCGAGAAGGACAGCATCCGGGAGTCGCATCTTCACTGTTGGTGTTGAGACTGGTGTTTTGCAGGTACTATTTAATTAAGCTGCCAGTTGAGGACTTGTGAGGTGTCTGTTTGAACCCACAAATGCTGATGCTCCAGATACTCAACTAGTCTAAAGAAGTGCCGTTTTATTGCTTCTTTAATCAGGACAACAGTTTTCAGCTGTACTAACATAATTGAAATAGGGTTTTTTAATGATCAATCAGCCTTTTAAAATGATGAACTTGGATTAGCTAACACAACGTGCCATTGGAACACAGGAGTGATGGTTTCTACTAATGGGCCTCTGTACCACTATGTAGATATTCCATAAAAAATCAGCCATTTCCAGCTACAATAGTAATTTACAACATTAATTTAACAATGTCTACACTGTATTTTTGATCAATTTTATGTTATTTAATGGTCAAAAAATTAACTTTTCTTTCAAAAACAAGGAAATGTCTAAGTGACCCCAAACTTTTGAATGGTAGTGTATCTACATTAGGGATTCAAATGTTGAGAAGAATCCGTTTGCAGATTGCTAATTCCGCAGCTGTCGGCCCACAACAAACTAACATTTAACAACGCAGCGGTTGATTATTCTTGCGACTTATCTGTGTGTGTTTTTAGATGAAAGCCTTGTTTTCTCATTCCCTTTTTGTTGTTGCTTGTTTATCATCTGTCTTCAGTAGGTGCATCCCAAGTAGAAATAGCTGGATTCAGACAAAGTGCCTTCCTGCTAATTATCTGCAAATCTTCATGAGACCACTCATCCCCCTCTTACATGTGAATGCATTTGCATAATAACGACTAACTCTCTTCTCAGTGTAAATAAGTGGCTGGTACTGATGAGGAGTTGGCTGTCCGAATTCCAGGGCTCATTAAGAGACAGGTTTGAGCCTCCAGGGGAGCCGTGAGGGCTATCTGGGAGACAGAGGAGAGAGCTGGTCCTGGGTATGGCCACCAGGGAGACAGAGAAGAGAGCTGGTCCTGAGTATGGCCACCAGGGAGACAGAAGAGAGAGCTGGTCCTGGGTATGGCCACCAGGGAGACAGAGAGAGAGTTGGTCTTGGGTATGGCCACCAGGGAGACAGAGGAGAGAGATGGTCTTGGGTAGAGCCACCTGGGAGAGAGGAGAGAGTTGGTCCAGGGGTAGAGCCACCAGAGAGATAGGGGAGGGATAGGAGGGCCTAGAGTAGGGCAACAGAGGAGAGAGCTGGTCCTGGGTATGGCCACCAGGGAGACAGAGGAGAGAGTTGGTCCAGAGAGATAGGGGAGGGATAGGAGGGCCTAGGTAGGGCAACAGAGGAGCCAGGGTGTAAGACTGCAACGCATTCAGACATAGTCCATTATCTTCTGCAAGAGCCTGCCTGTCAAGAGGTAGAAGGGGCTGACAATGAATGAGACCATCATATATAATTTCAATGAAAATAACCCAGAAAATTACAACATGATTCTAAAGGTTTGTATTCAGAACATCCATTCAGAACAGTTCCAGAGCCAGGAAAAGTGTGACATGCAAGCAAAAGCTACATTACAAGTCTAGATCCCTGCCACTGTTTAAACCTGAAATCTTTCTGAAACCTGATGTCGAATAATAGCCTAGGTTTCTCTAATGGCCTACTGGGATCTCCAGTAATTGCACTGGGAGGTGACAGTTTTTATTTTCAAATATCACTCTGGGATTATTCAGCTGCTGTTTGGAAACATTTCACACATTTGGGATTCAAAGGACAACAGTGGCTGTAATTACACACAGCCTGAGCAACAGGAGGACATTAGTAAGGAACTACTGTCAGGTTGTTTAGCTGTGACTGTTCACAGTGGGACAGTAAGAGGACCACTGGTGTCAGCACTGTGGCAGTAGACATCTCTATTCAAACATAACAAACACCGACTGATAGAGGATCAGTTTCAATAAATGTTTTTGCAACTATCAACTCCAACTCTCCCCCTCTCCAAATCTCCCTTCCTCTCCCTTTCCCTCTCCCTCTTTTTCCCCTTGGCCTCTTGCCTTTCTTTCTCCTCCACCCTCTCCCTCTCCTCCACCATCACCGTCTCCTCCACCCTCTCCCCCTCCTCCTCCCTCTCCCTCTCCTCCACCCTCTCCCTCTCCTCCACCATCACCGTATCCTCCACCCTCTCCCCCTCCTCCCTCTCCCTCTCCTCCACCCTCTCCCCCTCCTCCTCCCTCTCCCCCTCCTCCTCCCCTCTCCCCCTCATCCCTCCCTCTCCCCCTCCTCCCCCCTCTCCCCTCCTCCTCCCTCTCCCTCTCCTCCCTCCCTCTCCCCCCTCCTCCTCCCTCTCCTCTCTCCTCCACCCTCTCCCCCTCCTCTCCTCCCTCTCCCCTCTCCCCTCCTCCTCCCTCTCTCCCCTCATCCTCCCCTCTCCCCCTCCCTCCCCCTCTCTCCTCCTCCCTCCCTCCCTCCCTCTCCTCCTCCCTCTCCCCCTCCTCCTCCCTCTCCCTCTCCTCTCCTCCCTCTCCCCCCTCCTCCTCCCTCCCCCTCTCCTCCACCATCACCGTCTCCTCCACCCTCTACCCCCTCCTCCTCCCTCTCCCTCTCCTCCACCCTCTCCATCTCTGCTTCCATTGATCACCCTTCAGATTATTTTACAACATGACTGGTACAACCTGTGGTAAATTGAATTGTTTAGACATGATTTGGAAAGGCACACACCTGTCTATATCAGGTCCCACACTTAAAAGTGCATGTAAGACCTAGAGCTGTCCGCCAAGCCAAACTGAGCAATCGAGGGAGAAGGGACTTGGTCAGGGAGGGGGAAACCAATGGTTACTCTGACAGAGCTCCAGAGGTCCACTGTGGAGATGTGAGAACCTTCTGACCAAGTCCCTGGACAACCATCTCTGCAGTACTCCATCAATCAGGCCTTTGTGGTAGAGTGGCCAGATAGAAGCCACTCCTCAGTAATATGCATATGACAGCCCGCTTGGAGTTTGCTAAAAGACACCTAAAGGACTCGGATCATGAGAAACAAGATTCTCTGGTCTGATGAACCCAAGATTGAACTATTTGGCCTGCATGTCAAGCGCCATGTCCGGAGGAGACCTGGCACCATCCCTACAGTGAAGCATGGTTGAGGCAGGCTGTGGGGATGTTTTTCATTGGCAGGGACTGGGAGAAGGAAAGATGAATGGAGCATAGTACAAAGAGATCCTTGA
Organism: Oncorhynchus masou masou; assembly: GCF_036934945.1. Classification (NCBI taxonomy): domain Eukaryota; kingdom Metazoa; phylum Chordata; class Actinopteri; order Salmoniformes; family Salmonidae; genus Oncorhynchus; species Oncorhynchus masou. The sequence continues at coordinate 7,473 of NW_027000232.1, forward strand.
TGAAAACCTGCTCCAGAGCACTCTGGACCTCAAACTGGGGCAAAGGTTCACCTTCCAACAGGACAATGACCCTAAGCACACAGCCAAGACAATGCAGGAGTGGCTTCGGGACAAGTCTCTGAATGTCCTTGAGTGGCCCAGCCAGAGCCCGGACTTGAACCCCATTGAACATCTCTGGAGAGACTTAAATATTGCTGTGCAGCGACGCTCCCCGTTCAACCTGACAGAGCTTGAGAGGATCTGCAGAGAAGAATGGGTGAAACTCCCCAAATACAGGAATATCAAGCTTGTAGTGTCATACCCAAGAATCACTGCCAAAGGTGTGTCAACAAAGTACTGATTAAAGGGTTTGTATACTATTATAAATGTGATATAGTGTATTACAGTCACAGTCAACATACAGTAAAATAGTGTACAGTATTACAGTCTACATAGAGTAACATAGTGTAGTACATGTCAACATACAGTAACATAATGTTCCCCCATTAGTCTACATACAGTAAAAGTGTACAGTATTACAGTCAACATACAGCAACGTAGTGTACAGTATTAAAGTCAAGAAACATTAACAGCGGATAACATGTCAACAGTAACACATTACAGTAAATATAGGCACATAATTCACAGTATTACAGTCAACAAACAGTCACATAGTGTACAGTACTACATTCAATATAAAATAACATAGTGTGTGGTGTTCGCATACAGTAACATATTGTACAGTATTACCGTCTACTTACAGTGACATACTCTACAGTATTACAGCCAACACACAGTAAACATAGTGTACAGTACCACAGTCAACATACAGTAAAATAGCGGACAGTAAAACAGTCAATATGCAGTAACAGTGCACAGTATTCCAGTCAATATACAGTAACATAGTGTACAGTATTACCATCAATATACAGTAACATAGTTTATCACAGTCAACATACATCAACATAGAGTAGTACAGTCAACATACAGTAACATAGTGTATTGCAGTCAACCTACAGTAACAGTGTACAGTATTACAGTCAATATACAGTAACATAGTGTACAGTATTACCAACAATATACAGTAACATCGTGTTTTATATTTAACATACAGCAAATTAGTGTACAGTTTTACGTACAATATACATTAATGCAGTGTAGAGTATTACAGTCAATATACAGTAATGTAGTGTATAACAGTAAATATACAGTAACATAGTGTACAGTATTACAGTCAATATACAGCAACATAGTTTATCACAGTCAACATAGATCAACATTGAGTATTACAGTCAACATACAGTAACAGTGTACAGTGTTACAGTTAATATACAGTAGCATAGTGTACAGTACTACAGTCAACCTACAGTAACAGTGTACAGTATTACAGTAAATATACAATAATATTGTGTATTGCAGTCAACATACAGTAACAGTGTACAGTATTACAGTAAATATACAGTAACATAGTGTACAGTATTACCATCAATATACAGTAGCATAGTTTATCACAGTCAACATACATCAACATAGA
>NW_027000233.1:0-8984 GCF_036934945.1 Oncorhynchus masou masou
AACAAGTAATATAACTAACAATTCCAAAACTACTGTCTTATACACAAGTGTAAGGGGATAAAGAATATGTACATAAAGATATATGAATGAGTGATGGTACAGAGCAGCATAGGCAAGATACAGTAGATGGTATTGAGTACAGTATATACATATGAGATGAGTATGTAAACAAAGTGGCATAGTTAAAGTGGCTAGTGATACATGTATTACATAAGGATGCAGTCGATGATATAGAGTACAGTATATACGTATGCATATAAGATGAATAATGTAGGGTAAGTAACATTATATAAGGTAGCATTGTTTAAAGTGGCTAGTGATATATTTACATCATTTCCCATCAATTCCCATTATTAAAGTGGCTGGAGTTGAGTCAGTGTCAGTGTGTTGGCAGCAGCCACTCAATATTAGTGGTGGCTGTTTAACAGTCTGATGGCCTTGAGATAGAAGCTGTTTTTCAGTCTCTCGGTCCCAGCTTTGATGCACCTGTACTGACCTCGCCTTCTGGATGATAGCGGGGTGAACAGGCAGTGGCTCGGTTGGTTGATGTCCTTGATGATCTTTATGGCCTTCCTGTAATATCGGGTGGTGTAGGTGTCCTGGAGGGCAGGTAGTTTGCCCCCGGTGATGCGTTGTGCAGACCTCACTACCCTCTGGAGAGCCTTACGGTTGAGGACTGAGCAGTTGCCGTACCAGGCGGTGATACAGCCCTCCAGGATGCTCTTGATTGTGCATCTGTAGAAGTTTGTGAGTGCTTTTGGTGACAAACGAATTTCTTCAGCCTCCTGAGGTTGAAGAGGGGCGCTGCTGCGCCTTCACGATGCTGTCTGTGTGAGTGGACCAATTCAGTTTGTCTGTGATGTGTATGCCGAGGAACTTAAAACTTGCTACTCTCTCCACTACTGTTCCATCGATGTGTATAGGGGTGTTCCCTCTGCTGTTTCTGAAGTCCACAATCATCTCCTTAGTTTTGTTGACGTTGAGTGTGAGGTTATTTTCCTGACACCACACTCCGAGGCCCTCACCTCCTCCCTGTAGGCCGTCTCGTCGTTGTTGGTAATCAAGCCTACCACTGTTGTGTCGTCCGCAAACTTGATGATTGAGTTGGAGGCGTGCATGGCCACGCAGTCGTGGGTGAACAGGGAGTACAGGAGAGGGCTCAGAACGCACCCCTTGTGGGGCCCCAGTGTTGAGGATCAGCGGGGGAGGAGATGTTGTTACCTACACTCACCACCTGGGCGGCCGTCAGGAAGTCCAGTACCCAGTTGCACAGGGCGGGGTCGAGACCCAGGGTCTCAAGCTTGATGACGAGCTTGGAGTGTACTATGGTGTTGAATGCCGAGCTGTAGTCGATGAACAGCATTCTCACATAGGTATGCCTCTTGTCCAGATGGGTTAGGGCAGTGTGCAGTGTGGTTGAGATTGCATCGTCTGTGGACCTATTTGAGCGGTAAGCAAATTGGAGTGGGTCTAGGGTGTCAGGTAGGGTGGAGGTGATATGGTCCTTGACTAGTCTCTCAAAGCACTTCATGATGACGGAAGTGAGTGCTACGAGGCGGTAGTCGTTTAGCTCAGTTACCTTAGCTTTCTTAGGAACAGGAACAATGGTGGCCCTCTTGAAGCATGTGGGAACAGCAGACTGGTATAGGGATTGATTGAATATGTCCGTAAACACACCAGCCAGCTGGTCTGCGCATGCTCTGAGGGCGCGGCTGGGGATGCCGTCTGGGCCTGCAGCCTTGCGAGGGTTAACACGTTTAAATGTTTTACTCACCTCGGCTGCAGTGAAGGAGAGACCGCATGTTTCCGTTGCAGGCCGTGTCAGTGGCACTGTATTGTCCTCAAAGCGGGCAAAAAAGTTATTTAGTCTGCCTGGGAGCAAGACATCCTGGTCAGTGACTGGGCTGGATTTCTTCCTGTAGTCCGTGATTGACTGTAGACCCTGCCACATGCCTCTTGTGTCTGAGCCGTTGAATTGAGATTCTACTTTGTCTCTGTACTGACGCTTAGCTTGTTTGATAGCCTTACGGAGGGAATAGCTGCACTGTTTGTATTCAGTCATGTTACCAGACACCTTGCCCTGATTGAAAGCAGTGGTTCGCTTTCAGTTTCACGCGAATGCTGCCATCAATCCATGGTTTCTGGTTAGGGAATGTTTTAATCGTTGCTATGGGAACGCACGTTCTAATGAACTCGCACACCGAATCAGCGTATTCGTCAATGTTGTTATCTGACGCAATACGAAACATGTCCCAGTCCACGTGATGGAAGCAGTCTTCGGAGTGTGGAGTCAGCTTGGTCGGACCAGCGTTGGACAGACCTCAGCGTGGGAGCTAGTTAGGAGTATGTGTGTGTGTGCGCCCGGACCCTGAAGATGTTTTTGAAATGATAGCTGTGACATTGCAATCCAATTTGATCGGAGAGAGGAAAAAGGAGGATGAGTGAAAGTTTGAGTGTGTGTGTGTGTGTGTGTGTTCATTAGTGAGCCTGGAGAGAGGGGGGAAGTAATAGAATGAAAGAGTGGGGATTTTGTATGTGTGTGTGTGTGTGTGTGTGTTTCCTTATCTGCATGCATGTATTGCGCTTCTGTGTTTGTGTTGCCTCCAGTGTATCACAGCAAACTATATACAGGTAATTGCCAAAATAAAGGAAACACTTGAGTTGTTTGAGCTGTTATGGTGTGCATTTTCATGGAATGGTTTAGGTCCACTCAAACCCTTAGAGGGCAAGGCAAGTTAAACGGCAATAAATACACAGCCATTCTGGTGATCACCTTCAGTCTATGGTGAGTAATTTATATCCTGATGACATTGCCCCCATCCACAGGGCACAAGTGGTCACTGAATGCTTTGATGAGCATGAAAACTATGTTTACCATATGCCTTGCCCATCTCAGTCACCAGCATTGAACACCTGCCAAGGCACATTGAAGCGGTTCTAACAGCTTTTGATGGCACCTATTAAGCCACTTTATGATGATGTTTCCTTTATTTTGGCAGTTACCTGTATGTATATTGCATATAAAGCGGCTTGAAATTGATGTACAATTAACTTCCCTGTACTCACCACATTGCTCGTGCACCTCAGGGTTCATGGTAAGCTGTACGACGAACCAAGTGGCGTTCCTCAGGATGCACAGCTGTGATCAGGTTCCAGTGGATGATGTTCCTCAAGCAGCGGATACTCCTGGGGGGAGAGAGGAGAATAGAGGAAAAGGTAAGCACGGGTACCTATTCATTATACTGTACAGTGCAACATGGTATCAATGCTATGCATCACATTGTGAATCAAGGTTCTTGATGCCTAAGTTAATACATTGCACTGTAATACTCCTGGTGGTAGAGCAGAGAACAGATGACAGGTTAAGGGCTGGTGGTATGTAGTATACAGTGCCTTGCGAAAGTATTCGCCCCCCTTGAACTTTGGGACCTTTTGCCACATTTCAGGCTTCAAACATAAAGATATAAAACTGTATTTTTTGTGAAGAATCAACAACAAGTGAGACACAATCATGAAGTGGAACGACATTTATTGGATATTTCAAACTTTTTAACAAATCAAAAACTGAAAAATTGGGCGTGCAAAATTATTCAGCCTCCTTAAGTTAATAATACTTTGTAGCGCCACCTTCTGCTGCGATTACAGCTGTAAGTCGCAGGGTATGTCTCTATCAGTTTTGCACATCGAGAGACTGACATTTTTCCCATTCCTCCTTGCAAAACAGCTCGAGCTCAGTGAGGTTGGATGTAAGCATTTATGAACAGCAGTTTTCAGTTCTTTCCACAGATTCTCGATTGGATTCAGGTCTGGACTTTGACTTGGCCATTCTAACACCTGGATATGTTTATTTTTGAACCATTCCATTGTAGATTTTGCTTTATGTTTTGGATCATTGTCTTGTTGGAAGACACATCTCCGTCCCAGTCTCAGGTCTTTTGCAGACTCCATCAGGTTTTCTTCCAGAATGGTCCTGTATTGGGCTCCATCCATCTTCCCATCAATTTTAACCATCTTCCCTGTCCCTGCTGAAGAAAAAGCAGGCCCAAACCATGATGCTGCCACCACCATGTTTGACAGTGGGTATGGTGTGTTCAGGGTGATGAGCTCTCTTGCTTTACGCCAAACATAACGTTTTGCATTTTTGCCAAAAGTTCAATTTTGGTTTCATCTGACCAGAGCACCTTCTTCCACATGTTTGGTGTGTCTCCCAGGTGGCTTGTGGCAAACTTTAAACAACACTTTTTATGGATATCTTTAAGAAATGGCTTTCTTCTTGCAACTCTTCCATAAATGCCAGATTTGTGCAATATCGGACTGATTGTTGTCCTATGGACAGAGTCTCCCACCTCAGCTGTAGATATCTGCAGTTCATCCAGAGTGATCATGGGCCTCTTGGCTGCATCTCTGATCAGTCTTCTCCTTGTATGAGCTGAAAGTTTAGAGGGACGGCCAGGTCTTGGTAGATTTGCAGTGGTCTGATACTCCTTCCATTTCAATATTATCGCTTGCTTACGGAGACTTGATTACATACAGGTGGATTGTATTTATCATCATTAGTCATTTAGGTCAACATTGGATCATTCAGAGATCCTCACTGAACTTCTGGAGAGAGTTTGTTGCACTGAAAGTAAAGGGGTTGAATAATTTTGCACGCCCAGTTTTCAGTTTTTTGATTTGTTAAAAAAAGTTTGAAATATCCAATAAATGTCGTTCCACTTCATGATTGTGTCCCACTTGTTGTTGATTCTTCACAAAACAATACAGTTTTACATCTTTATGTTTGAAGCCTGAAATGTGGCAAAAGGTCGCAAAGTTCAAGGGGGCCGAATATTTTAATTATTGCAATGTTTGCAGTGAGTGCAGTTTTTCCTTCTTCGGTATAATGCGTGCTCGTGCGTGTGTGTGTGTACCACAATTGACATATTCCCTACAGTAAGTCTAAAGAGCTAGACAAGGCCCGTTCCCTCAAGCAGGGGGTGTATCACTTTCTCTGTTCTGTTCTAACCACTTTATCCCACCTCCAGTGGCAAAGCAAACCACCTCACAATAATCTCCTAAAACCCTATAGCAGTAGAGCTGGGCAGGCTGATCAATCTTTTCCCCAGGACTCAGTAGGACCAGCAGGTTCTTCAACCCACAGGAATGACTGATCGAATTGGACCAGCTAATGCAAGGTTTATTAGATCAGTCAAGGTTGCAATTCACACAATTGGTGTACAACGTGGAGGTAATAAGACACCAGGAAAGGAAAGCATCCAGGACCAACCTTCTTAAGAATACATTTCTTTGTAAGTACCATTTTCTTCCTCAAGCTTAGACTTAAACTACGAACAGCATGCTTCTTTATTTTCATTCAGTCATTTAGGTTATTATTGTGGAGTAACTACAATGCTGTTGATTCATTCTCAATTTTCTCTGTGATAACAGGCATTAAGCTCTTAAGCTGATCTAAATTGGAGTGATTGTGAAATCATTGAGCGGTTTCCTTCCTCTCCGGCAGCTGAGCTAGGAAGGACACCTGTATTTTTGAAGTGACTAGGTGTATTGATACACCCTCCAAAGTATAATTAAATGATAATTCCACCCCAAAACTAGTTTTTGCTATTTGTGTAATTTGTCATTGTTGTTGAGTCCAAAAATGTTCTGCAAGTAACAATCAAGATATACAACTTTTAAAAATATAGAAATACAGCTGGTATGATGCATTTTGCATAAACAATGGTTTAATGAAACAAATACCAAAATGTAGTTTTTCGGTGGTTTTCCTTTTAATAACTACACCATGCACAAAGGAATATTCAAATCAAATTTGAATTGTCACGTGTCGAATACAACAGGTGTAGTAGACCTTACCGTGAAATGCTTACTTACAAGCCCTTAAACAACAATGCTTTACGATTTTTTTAAACAAGTGTAAAAGTAAAATATTGAAAATAGAAAATAAAAGTAACAAATAATTAAACAGCAGAAGTAAAATAACAAGCGAGGCTATACACAGGGGGGTACCCGTACAGAGTCAATGTACTGGGCACCAGTTAGTTGAGGTAATTGAGGTAATATGTACACGTAGATAGATTAAAAGGGACAATGCATAGATTATAAATAGAGAGTAGCAGCGTAGAAGAGGGGTCTGGGTGGCCCTTTGATTAGCTGTTCAAGAGTATTATGGCTTGGTGGTAAAGCTGTTAAGGAGCCTTTTGGACCTTGACTTGGTGCTCCGTTACTGTTTTGCCGTGGTAGCAGAGAGAACAGTCTATGACTAGGGTGGCAGGAGTCTTTGACAATTTTACGGCCTTCCTCTGACACCGCCTGATATAGATGTCCTAGATGGCAGGAAACTTGGTCCCGTGATGTACTGGGTTGTACACACTACCCTCTGTAGTGCCTTGCGGTTGGAGGACAAGCAGTTGCCATACCATTCTGTGATGTAACCAGTCTGGATGCTCTTGATGGTGCAGCTGTAGAACCTTTTGAGGAACTGAAAACCCATGACAAATCTTATAGTCTCCTGAGGGGAATAAGCTTTGTCGTGCCCTCTTCATGACTGTCTTAGTGTGTTTGGACCATGAAACTTTCTTGTTGGATGTGGACACCAAGGAACTTGAAGATCTCAAACTGTTCCACACCAGCCCCGTCACGATGAGAATGGGGACATTCTCGGTCCTCCTTTTCCTGTAGTCCACAAATCACCTTTGTCTTGTTCACATTGAGGAGAGGTTGTTGTCCTGGCACCACACAGACAGGTCTCTGACCTCCTCCCTATAAGCTGTCTCATCGTTGTCAGTGATCACTGTTGTGTCATCTGAAAACTTGGTGTTGGAGTTGTGCCTGGTCATGCAGTCATGAGTGAACAGGGAATACGGGAGGGGACTGAGCACACACCCCTGAGGGTCCCCCGTGTTGAGGATCAGCGTGGTGGATGTGTTGTTCCCTATTCTTACCACCTGGGGGCGGCCAGTCAGGAAGTCCAGGATTCAGTTGTAGATGGAGGTGTTAAGTCCCAGGGTCCTTAGCTTAGTGATGAGCTTTGAGGGCACAATGGTGTTGAACACTGAGCTGTAGTCAATGAATAGCATTCTCATGTAGGTGTTCCTTTTGTCCAGGTAAGAAAGGGCAGTGTTGAGTACAATAGAGATTACATCATCTGGGGAGGTATGCAAATTGGAGTGGGTGTAGGGTTTCTGGGATAATGGTGTTGATGTGAGCCATGAGTGCTACGGGTCGGTTGTCATTTAGGCAGGTTACCTTAGTGTTCTTGGGCACAGGGACTATGGTGGTCTGCTTGAAACATGTTGGTAATTTAGACTCAGTAAAAATTGTCAAAGACCCCAACCATCCCAGTCACAGAATGTTCTCTCTACTTCCGCATGGCAAGCAGTACCGGAGCTCCAAGTCTAGGACCAAAAGGCTTCTCAACAGTTTTTACCCTCAAGCTCCTGAACAAGTAATCAAATGGCTACCCGAACTATTTGCATTGCCCCACCCCCAACCCATCTGCTACTCTCTGTTTATCATATATATATAAATATATATATATATATATGTAACTTTAACTATACATTCATGTTCATACTATCTCAATTAGCCCGACTAACCAGTTTCCCCGCACATTGGCTACTCGGACTATCTGCATTGTGTCCCGCCACCCGCCAACCCCTCTTTTACGCTACTGCTACTCTCTGTTTATCATATATGCATAGTCACTTTAACCATACCTACATGTACATACTACCGCAATTAGCCTGACTAACTGGTGCCTGTATATAGCCTCGCTACTGTTATTTTTCACTGTCTTTTTACTGTTGGTTAGGGCCTGATACTACTGATCTATTGTTCACCTAATAATCACACTGTTGGTTAGGGCATGTAAGTAAGTATTTCACTGTAAGGTCTACACCGGTTGTATTTGGCACCCGTGACAAATAAATGTTAATTTTGATTTGAACTCCTGTACGGGAGATGACCCCGAGGACTGCTGGACGTGGCTAAAGTAGCCTGGGAACCTCAACCGTCGCCCCACCGAACCATGGTGGAACACATGGAAGACACGAGGGACCGGATGGCAACCCTGTGGCCCCTGGTAAGGGAACACGTGCTGGAAGCCCAGGAGGCCCAAGCACGGGTGTACAACAGAGGGGCACAACGAAGAGACTTCCAGCCAGGAGACAAAGGGTTGGTGTTGGTCCACACCTCAGAATGTACGTTTTTGGACCAATGGAAGTCCTTGAAGGTGGGTGAAGTTAACTATAGGGCCAGACAGCCGGGACACGGGCATCTGACCCAGATTTACCCTGTGAATTTGCTGAAGAAATGGAATGCACATGATGGACTCGACTCAGACGGCAGGTAGAGGGGAGTAGTGATTGAAGGGAGACATCTTTCAGCCCGCTGGCTCCACCCCTGAGCCTTATATGGACTTTCTGCCCCAACGAGGCAAGTCTGTGGGTCATTAAGCCATGGAGTGCTTGGGGATGAAAGAGGAAGCGGGCTGCACAAACAGACAAAGGACTGAGAAGGAAGCCTGTGTTATGGAGTGTGAGACAAGAGAGAATGATCTGTGTGATTACTCATTGTGACCTGGACTGTCTGATTACCCCCACTGTGTACCGTACCAATTTGGCTGAGGACCCGAGTTTTAGGATTACCCCTGGAGAACGGAACGGACAAAGAGAACGGATTGTGGGCTGTGAACTGGTTACTGAATTACCCCCTTTCCCAAGGTCTGCTCCCTAATAAATTCCCCATTCGTATTCTTGTTGTGCTTTATGTGCGTGTTTGGTTATTGAACTTGGTGACGCGGAAACCACACCCCCTTGAGCCTGCTACAATACACAATAGCACAAATCAAATCAAATTTTATTTGTCACATACACATAGTTAGCAGATGTTAATGCGAGTGTAGCAAAATGCTTGTGCTTGTAGTTTCGACAATGCAGTAATAACCAATGAGTAATCTAACCTAACAATTTCACAACAACTACCTT
>NW_027000234.1:0-8984 GCF_036934945.1 Oncorhynchus masou masou
GAGAGAGGGGGAGAGAGAGAGGGAGAGAGAGAGAGAGAGGGAGAGAGAGAGAGAGAGAGAGAGGGAGGGAGAGAGAGGGAGGAGAGACAAAGACAGAGAGAGAGAGAGAGAGAGAGAGAGGAGAAAGAGAGAGAGAGGGGGAGAGAGAGACAGAGAGAGAGAGAGAGAGAGGAGGGAGAGAGAGACAGAGAGAGAGACAGAGGGAGAGGGAGAGAGACAGAGAGAGCGAGGCAGAGAGAGACAGAGAGAGAGAGAGAGAGAGAGAGTGTGAGGGAGAGAGAGACAGAGAGAGAGACAGAGAGAGACAGAGAGAGAGAGAGAGAGAGTGTGAGGGAGAGAGAGACAGAGAGAGAGAGACAGAGACACACAGACACAGACAGACAGGTGATAATGAACAGTCTCATATTGACGGTGAAGTTCAGTGAATAAACCTTGACTCCTCATGACGTCATCATCATGTTCTCTAAACTCCATCAATGCCTTTTTTGTTTGTCCTTCTAAGACGTGGTTGAGTTGTGTCCTCTTCCCCATGTTATGATATCTCTCTCATCTATGTAGATATTTGTTCTTCTTTCTGTGTGTTGTCCATTGATCTTCCTCTCCTTTATCTGGTTGACATGTAAACAGTTGTCAATGCCAAACAGAAAGGGTGAGAGGGCACATATGAGACACATTTAGAGAAATGAAGGCAACTGAGATATTTTCATTTTGTCCGTCTGGTTTCTTGTAATCGGGTTCTCTCTCTCTCTCTCCCTCTCTCTCCCATCTCTCTGTCTCTCCCATCTCTCTCTCTCTCCCATCTCTCTCTCTCTCTCTCTCTCTCCCTCTCTCCCATCTCTCTGTCTCTCCCATCTCTCTCTCTCTCTCTCTCTCTCTCTCTCTCCCATCTCTCTCTCTCTCTCTCTCTCTCTCTCCCTCTCTCTCCCATCTCTCTGTCTCTCCCATCTCTCTCTCTCCCATCTCTCTCTCTCTCTCTCTCTCTCCCTCTCTCCCATCTCTCTGTCTCTCCCATCTCTCTCTCTTTCTCTCTCTCTCTCTCTCTCTCTCTCCCATCTGATATTCTCTCTCTCCCCCTCATCTCTGTTTTCTAATCTCTCCCATCTCTCTCTCTCTCTCTCCCATCTCTCTGTCTTCCCATCTCTATTCTCTCCCATCTCTTCTCTCTCTCTCGCTCTCTCTCTTTCTCTCTCTCTCTCGAAATCATGATATTGTCATTCTGCTATGACTATGGTAATACTCAAAGAGGAGCGGTTTCTAACAGAGACACTTCAAGTATTTGAAACATGAGTTTGACCTTCGTCTGAATCTGTTAAGTGGGAAAACAGGAAACTAGTATTGAATCAATTGGCTTGAAAAGTCGTGGGTTGTGCTTGTTTCACCTGCCACCTGTGTCCTGTCCGTGTCCTGTCAGTGTCCTGTCTGTGTCCTTTAATGTCCTCTCTGTGTCTTGTCAGTGTCCTGTCTGTGTCCTTTAGTGTCCTCTCTGTGTCTTGTCAGTGTCCTCTCTGTGTCTTGTCAGTGTCCTGTCTGTGTCCTTTAGTGTCCTCTCTGTGTCTTGTCAGTGTCCTGTCTGTGTCCTTTAGTGTCCTCTCTGTGTCTTGTCAGTGTCCTGTCTGTGTCCTTTAGTGTCCTCTCTGTGTCTTGTCAGTGTCCTGTCTGTGTCCTGTCAGTGTCCTGTCAGTGTCCTGTCTGTGTCTTGTCAGTGTCCTGTCTATGTCCTTAGTGTCCTCTCTGTGTCCTGTCTGTGTCCTGTCTGTGTCCTGTCAGTGTCCTGTCTGTGCACTGTCTGTGCCCTGTCTGTGTCCTGTCTGTGTCCTGTCTGTGTCCTGTCTGTGCCCTGTCTGTGTCCTGTCTGTGTCCTGTCAGTGTCCTGTCTGTGTCCTTTAGTGTCCTCTCTGTGTCCTGTCAGTGCCCTGTCTGTGTCCTGTCCGTGTCCTGTCAGTGTCCTGTCTGTGCCCTGTCTGTGTCCTGTCTGTGTCCTGTCTGTGTCTTGTCAGTGTCCTGTCTGTGTCCTTTAGTGTCCTCTCTGTGTCTTGTCAGTGTCCTGTCTGTGTCCTTTAGTGTCCTCTCTGTGTCTTGTCAGTGTCCTGTCTGTGTCCTTTAGTGTCCTCTCTGTGTCCTGTCTGTGTCCTGTCTGTGTCCTGTCAGTGTCCTGTCAGTGTCCTGTCTGTGTCTTGTCAGTGTCCTGTCTGTGTCCTTTAGTGTCCTCTCTGTGTCCTGTCTGTGTTCTGTCTGTGCCCTGTCTGTGCCCTGTCTGTGTCCTGTCTGTGTCCTGTCTGTGTCCTGTCTGTGCCCTGTCTGTGTCCTGTATGTGTCCTGTCAGTGTCCTGTCTGTGTCCTTTAGTGACCTCTCTGTGTCCTGTCAGTGCCCTGTCTGTGTCCTGTCCGTGTCCTGTCTGTGTCCTGTCTGTGTCCTGTCTGTGTCCTGTCAGTGTCCTGTCTGTGTCCTGTCTGTGTCCTGTCTGTGTCCTGTCAGTGTCCTGTCTGTTCCCTGTCTGTGCCCTGTCTGTGCCCTTTCTGTGTCCTGTCTGTGTCCTGTCTGTGTCTTGTCAGTGCCCTGTCAGTGTCCTGTCTGTGTCCTGTCTGTGTCCTGTCAGTGTCCTGTCTGTGCCCTGTCTGTGTCCTGTCAGTGTCCTGTCTGTGTCCTTTACTGACCTCTCTGTGTCCTGTCAGTGCCCTGTCTGTGTCCTGTCTGTGTCCTGTCTGTGTCTTGTCAGTGTCCTGTCTGTGTCCTTTAGTGTCCTCTCTGTGTCTTGTCAGTGTCCTGTCTGTGTCCTGTCTGTGCCCTGTCTGTGTCCTGTCTGTGTCCTGTCTGTGCCCTGTCTGTGCCCTGTCTGTGTCCTGTATGTGTCCTGTCAGTGTCATGTCTGTGTCCTTTAGTGACCTCTCTGTGTCCTGTCAGTGCCCTGTCTGTGTCCTGTCCGTGTCCTGTCTGTGTCCTGTCTGTGTCCTGTCTGTGTCCTGTCAGTGTCCTGTCTGTGTCCTGTCTGTGTCCTGTCTGTGTTCTGTCTGTGTCCTGTCAGTGTCCTGTCTGTGTCTTGTCAGTGTCCTGTCTGTGTCCTGTCTGTGTCCTGTCAGTGTCCTGTCTGTGTCCTGTCTGTGTCCTGTCTGTGTCCTGTCAGTGTCCTGTCTGTGCCCTGTCTGTGCCCTGTCTGTGCCCTTTCTGTGTCCTGTCTGTGTCCTGTCTGTGTCCTGTCAGTGCCCTGTCAGTGTCCTGTCTGTGTCCTGTCAGTGTCCTGTCTGTGTCCTGTCAGTGTCCTGTCTGTGTCCTCTCTGTGTCCTGTCTGTGTCCTGTCAGTGTCCTGTCTGTGTCCTGTCAGTGTCCTGTCAGTGTCCTGTCTGTGTCCTCTCTGTGTCCTGTCAGTGTCCTCTCTGTGTCCTGTCTGTGTCCTGTCAGTGTCCTGTCTGTGTCCTGTCTGTGTCCTGTCTGTGTCTTGTCTGTGTCCTGTCTGTGCCCTGTCTGTGCCCTGTCTGCGTCCTGTCTGTGTCCTTTAGTGTCCTGTCAGTGTCCTGTCAGTGTCCTGTCAGTGTCCTGTCTGTGTCCTCTCTGTGTCTGTATGTGTCCTGTCTGTGTCCTGTCTGTGTCCTGTCTGTGTCCTGTCAGTGCCCTGTCAGTGTCCTGTCTGTGTCCTGTCAGTGTCCTGTCTGTGTCCTGTCAGTGTCCTGTCTGTGTCCTCTCTGTGTCCTGTCTGTGTCCTGTCAGTGTCCTGTCTGTGTCCTGTCAGTGTCCTGTCAGTGTCCTGTCTGTGTCCTCTCTGTGTCCTGTCAGTGTCCTCTCTGTGTCCTGTCTGTGTCCTGTCAGTGTCCTGTCTGTGTCCTGTCTGTGTCCTGTCTGTGTCTTGTCTGTGTCCTGTCTGTGCCCTGTCTGTGCCCCACACGTCCTGTCTGTGTCCTTTAGTGTCCTGTCAGTGTCCTGTCAGTGTCCTGTCAGTGTCCTGTCTGTGTCAACACTGTGTCTGTATGTGTCCTGTCAGTGTCTGTCAGTGTCCTGTCAGTGTCCTGTCAGTGTCCTGTCAGTGTCCTGTCAGTGTCCTGTCTGTGTCCTGTCAGTGTCCTGTCAACACACACTCTGTGTCCTGTCTGTGTCCTGTCTGCACACCAAGTGAGGTTTGTTGCCTTATGTCTTGCTGGTAATCGAATTACCTCTTGTGATCTAATTGCCTCTTGTGGGATTCATAAAGTTTACTCAATTCAACACACAATGCTGCAGACCTCAAGACCTGGATTTGAGACGAGACTGCAAACCTTGTTAATGTGTTCATTGCTGCTCTCTATAGTTTATGTCTCTCATTAAGATGGCAATTTAATATTTGTCTGGCCTTAATGAGGTGATGCACGCCAACACACATGGTGTGTGTGTGTGTGTGTGTGTGTGTGTGTGTGTGTGTGTGTGTGTGTGTGTGTCAACACACACACACAATGTGTGTGTGTATGTGTGTGTGTGAAACTCCCCAGGTGGTTTAGTCCACTCTGTTTGATCTATGGTGATATGCTACACCTGTTCACTGCAGCAATATCACAAACACACACATCAACACACACATCAAACACACACACCAACACACACACACAATACACACGTCAACACACACACGTCAACACACACACATCAACACACACACCAACACACACATCAACACACACATCAACACACACATCAACACACACATCAACACACACACACAATACACACGTCAACACACACATCAACACACACACATCAACACACACACACAATACACACGTCAACACACACATCAACACACACATCAACACACACACACAATACACACGTCAACACACACACATCAACACACACACCAACACACACACCAACACACACACACCAACACACACATCAACACACACATCAACACACACACACAGTACACACGTCAACACACACATCAACACACACACATCAACACACACACCAACACACACACCAACACACACACACCAACACACACATCAACACACACATCAACACACACACACAATACACACGTCAACACACACATCAACACACACACATCAACACACACACCAACACACACACCAACACACACACACCAACACACACATCAGCACACACATCAACACACACATCAACACACACACACAATACACACGTCAACACACACGTCAACACACACACGTCAACACACACACACATCAACACACAAACACAATACTGACCCATACAGACACAGACACAGTATGTGTTATTGATTCCTGTGTCTAGCCAAGCAGCCACTGCTTCCTGGAGGACATTATGACACAGAGCAGCCCTGAACTATTGATCAAAGGAAGAGTAGAGACTGAATGAAGTCCTGCAGGCCGTGTGCGTGTGCGTGTGCATGTGCGTGTGTGTGCGTGTGCGCGTGCGTGTGTGTGTGTGTATAATCATAGCCCCTCTCATCTAGAAACCTAATGTAGCAGACGTTTCCACTTACGCTGTGTGGATTCATTCATTCATGTCTAATCTATTTGCTGTGTATCTCTGAAGACCCGTATCCATTAGAGACTGAGAGCAGTCGTCTAGCTAGAGTTTAGACTGACACGGCCTTGTGGGATGGACATTCTCCTTCGCTGAGGTTATCTGAGGCCAGTTTGGAGTGATAGTTGTAGGATGAAAAGCCCCCCCCTCAACCCAACCCACAGACAGGTCGAAGGTCAAGACGACAGTCCAAAGAGACAGCCCAGAAGACCGAAAGTATGTGTGTGGCTGCATGCGGATGTTTCTGAGTGTGTGTGTGCACGTTTGTGTCTGTGTTTCAATACTACAGCCCAGCCCTGTAGAAAGGCTATGTGTTTTCTTAAGCAGCGATGTGTACAGTCCTTGGATGCTCCCCAAACAGCACCCTATTCCCCATCTAGTGCACTAATCCTGTCCTATGGGCTCTGGTCAAAGGTACCACGTTATTTAGTGAACAGGGTGCCGTTTGGAACAAGGCCTGTGTTTTCCCTCAGAAGCAGTCCTTCTCTCGCTCCATATAGCTACAGTTAGCCGTGCTGCAGATGGAGGCAGAGGGAGAGACAGGGTTTAGAGTGGTACAGTTAGCCGTGCTGCAGATGGAGACAGAGGGAGAGACAGGGTTTAGAGTGGTACAGTTAGCCGTGCTGCAGATGGAGACAGAGGGAGAGACAGGGTTTAGAGTGGTACAGTTAGCCGTGCTGCAGATGGAGGCAGAGGGAGAGACAGGGTTTAGAGTGGTACAGTTAGCCGTGCTGCAGATGGAGACAGAGGGAGAGACAGGGTTTAGAGTGGTACAGTTAGCCGTGCTGCAGATGGAGACAGAGGGAGAGACAGGGTTTAGAGTGGTACAGTTAGCCGTGCTGCAGAGGGAGAGACAGAGTTTAGAGTGGTACAGTTAGCCGTGCTGCAGATGGAGACAGAGGGAGAGACAGGGTTTAGAGTGGTACAGTTAGCCGTGCTGCAGATGGAGACAGAGGGAGAGACAGGGTTTAGAGTGGTACAGTTAGCTGTGCTGCAGATGGAGACAGGGAGAGACAGGGTTTAGAGTGGTACAGTTAGCCGTGCTGCAGATGGACACAGAGGGAGAGACAGGGTTTAGAGTGGTACAGTTAGCCGTGCTGCAGATGGAGCCAGAGGGAGAGACAGGGTTTAGAGTGGTACAGTTAGCCGTGCTGCAGAGGGAGAGACAGAGGGAGAGACAGGGTTTAGAGTGGTACAGTTAGCCGTGCTGCAGAGGGACACAGAGGGAGAGACAGGGTTTAGAGTGGTACAGTTAGCCGTGCTGCAGATGGAGACAGAGGGAGAGACAGGGTTTAGAGTGGTACTGTTAGCTGTGCTGCAGATGGAGACAGAGGAGAGACAGGTTTAGAGTGGTACAGTTAGCCGTGCTGCAGATGGAAACAGAGGGAGAGACAGGGTTTAGAGTGGTACAGTTAGCCGTGCTGCAGATGGAGAGACAGGGTTTAGAGTGGTACAGTTAGCTGTGCTGCAGATGGAGACAGGGAGAGACAGGGTTTAGAGTGGTACAGTTAGCCGCAGATGGAGACAGAGGGAGAGACAGGGTTTAGAGTGGTACAGTTAGCCGTAGTGCAGATGGAGAGACAGGGTTTAGAGTGGTACAGTTAGCCGTGCTGCACATGGAGACAGAGGGAGAGACAGGGTTTAGAGTGGTACAGTTAGCCGTGCTGCAGATGCAGGTTTAGATGGAGACAGAGGGAGAGACAGGGTTTAGAGTGGTACAGTTAGCCGTGCTGCAGATGGAGACAGAGGGAGAGACAGGGTTTAGAGTGGTACAGTTAGCCGTGCTGCAGATGGAGACAGAGGGAGAGACAGGGTTTAGAGTGGTACAGTTAGCCGTGCTGCAGATGGAGACAGAGGGAGAGACAGGGTTTAGAGTGGTACAGTTAGCCGTGCTGCAGATGGAGACAGAGGGAGAGACAGGGTTTAGAGTGGTACAGTTAGCCGTGCTGCAGATGGAGACAGAGGGAGAGACAGGGTTTAGAGTGGTACAGTTAGCCGTGCTGCAGATGGAGACAGAGGGAGAGACTGGGTTTAGAGTGGTACATTTAGCCGTGCTGCAGATGGAGACAGAGGGAGAGACAGGGTTTAGAGTGGTACAGTTAGCTGTGCTGCAAATGGAGACAGAGGGAGAGACAGGGTTTAGAGTGGTACAGTTAGCCGTAGTGCAGATGGAGAGAAAAGGTTTAGAGTGGTACAGTTAGCCATAGTGCAGATGGAGAGAAAGGGTTTAGAGTGGTACAGTTAGCTGTGCTGCAGATGGAGGGACAGGGTTTAGAGTGGTACAGTTAGCCGTGCTGCAGATGGAAACAGAGGGAGAGACAGGGTTTAGAGTGGTACAGTTAGCCGTGCTGCAGATGGAGACAGAGGGAGAGACAGGGTTTAGAGTGGTACAGTTAGCCGTGCTGCAGATGGAGACAGAGGGAGAGACAGGCTTTAGAGTGGTACAGTTGGCTGCAGATGGGACAGAGGGAGAGACAGGGTTTAGAGTGGTACAGTTAGCCGTGCTGCAGATGGAGACAGAGGGAGAGACAGGGTTTAGAGTGGTACAGTTAGCCGTGCTGCAGATGGAGACAGAGGAGAGACAGGGTTTAGAGTGGTACAGTTAGCCGTGCTGCAGATGGAGACAGAGGGAGAGACAGGGTTTAGAGTGGTACAGTTAGCCGTGCAGATGGAGACAGAGGGAGAGACAGGGTTTAGAGTGGTACAGTTAGCCGTGCTGCAGATGGAGACAGAGGGAGAGACAGGGTTTAGAGTGGTACAGTTAGCAATGTGCTGCAGATGGAGACAGAGGGAGAGACAGGGTTTAGAGTGGTACAGTTAGCCGTGCTGCAGAGGGAGAGACAGGGTTTAGAGTGGTACAGTTAGCCGTGCAGATGGAGAGCAGAGGAGGCAGATGGAGAGAAAGGTTTAGAGTGGTACAGTTAGCCGTGCTGCAGATGTAGAGACAGGGTTTAGGGTACATAATGAGGTTTAGAGAGATAGTGGTACAGTTAGCCGTGCAGATGAAAGAGAAAGGCAGATGGACACAGAGCAGATGTAGAGACAGGGTTTAGAGTGGTACAGTTACTTTAGTGCAGATGGAGAGAAAGGGGTTTTAGAGTGGTACAGTTAGCCAAAGGCAGATGGAGACAGAGGGAGAGACAGGGTTTCAGAGTGGCACAGCTAGGCCGTAGTGCAGATGGAGAGACAGGTTTAGAGGGTACAGTTAATGCTGGTAGAGCTAGAGAGACAGAGGGGAGATGTGTTTGAGATGGGCAGTTAGCAGTGCTGTAGATGGAGACAGAGGGAGAGACAGGGTTTAGAGTGGTACAGTTAGCCGTAGTGCAGATGGAGACAGAGGGAGAGACAGGGTTTGGGAGGTACAGTTGTGGGCCGTGTGCTGCAGATGGAGACAGAGGAGAGACAGGGTTTAGGAGTGGTACAGTTAGCCGTGCTGCAGATGGAGACAGAGGGAGAGACAGGGTTTAGAGTGGTACAGTTAACC
>NW_027000235.1:0-8979 GCF_036934945.1 Oncorhynchus masou masou
AAACCTGATATTCTGGTATGCGTGATACTAAACCCGATATTCTGGTATCGTGATACTAAACCTGATATTCTGGTATCGTGATACTAAACCTGATATTCTGGTATCGTGACACTAAGCCTGATATTCTGGTATCGTGACACTAAACCTGATATTCTGGTATCGTGACACTAAACCTGATATTCTGGTATCGTGACACTAAACCTGATATTCTGGTATCGTGATACTAAACCTGATATTCTGGTATCGTGACACTAAGCCTGATATTCTGGTATCGTGACACTAAGCCTGATATTCTGGTATCGTGATACTAAACCCGATATTCTGGTATCGTGATACTAAACCTGATATTCTGGTATCGTGATACTAAACCTGATATTCTGGTATCGTGACACTAAACCTGATGTTCTGGTATCGTGACACTAAACCTGATATTCTGGTATCGTGACACTAAACCTGATATTCTGGTATCGTGACACTAAACCTGATATTCTGGTATCGTGATACTAAACCTGATATTCTGGTATCGTGATACTAAACCTGATATTCTGGTATCGTGATACTAAACCTGATATTCTGGTATCGTGACACTAAACCTGATATTCTGGTATCGTGACACTAAACCTGATATTCTGGTATCGTGACACTAAACCTGATATTCTGGTATCGTGACACTAAACCCGATATTCTGGTATCGTGACACTAAACCTGATATTCTGGTATCGCGACACTAAGCCTGATATTCTGGTATCGTGACACTAAGCCTGATATTCTGGTATCGTGATACTAAACCTGATATTCTGGTATCGTGACACTAAACCTGATATTCTGGTATCGTGATACTAAACCTGATATTCTGGTATCGTGATACTAAACCTGATATTCTGGTATTGTGATACTAAACCTGATATTCTGGTATCGTGACACTAAACCTGATATTCTGGTATCGTGACACTAAACCCGATATTCTGGTATCGTGATACTAAACCCGATATTCTGGTATCGTGACACTAAACCTGATATTCTGGTATTGTGATGCTAAACCTGATATTCTGGTATCGTGACACTAAACCCGATATTCTGGTATCGTGACACTAAACCTGATATTCTGGTATCGTGACACTAAACCTGATATTCTGGTATCGTGACACTACGCCTGATATTCTGGTATCGTGACACTAAACCCGATATTCTGGTATCGTGACACTAAACCTGATATTCTGGTATCGTGACACTAAGCCTGATATTCTGGTATCGTGACACTAAGCCTGATATTCTGGTATCGTGACACTAAACCTGATATTCTGGTATCGTGATACTAAACCTGATATTCTGGTATCGTGACACTAAACCTGATATTCTGGTATCGTGATACTAAACCTGATATTCTGGTATCGTGATACTAAACCTGATATTCTGGTATCGTGATACTAAACCTGATATTCTGGTATCGTGATACTAAACCTGATATTCTGGTATCGTGACACTAAACCTGATATTCTGGTATCGTGACACTAAACCTGATATTCTGGTATCGTGACACTAAACCTGATATTCTGGTATCGTGACACTAAACCTGATATTCTGGTATCGTGATACTAAACCTGATATTCTGGTATCGTGACACTAAACCTGATATTCTGGTATCGTGATACTAAACCTGATATTCTGGCATCGTGGATACTAAGCCTGATATTCTGGTATCGTGATACTAAACCTGATATTCTGGTATTGTGATACTAAACCTGATATTCTGGTATCGTGGACACTAAACCTGATATTCTGGTATTGTGATGCTAAACCTGATATTCTGGTATCGTGACACTAAACCCGATATTCTGGTATCGTGACACTAAACCTGATATTCTGGTATCGTGACACTAAGCCTGATATTCTGGTATCGTGACACTACGCCTGATATTCTGGTATCGTGACACTAAACCCGATATTCTGGTATCGTGACACTAAACCTGATATTCTGGTATCGCGACACTAAGCCTGATATTCTGGTATCGTGACACTACGCCTGATATTCTGGTATCGTGACACTAAACCTGATATTCTGGTATCGTGATACTAAACCTGATATTCTGGTATTGTGACACTAAACCTGATATTCTGGTATCGTGATACTAAACCTGATATTCTGGTATCGTGATACTAAACCTGATATTCTGGTATCGTGATACTAAACCTGATATTCTGGTATCGTGGACACTAAACCTGATATTCTGGTATCGTGACACTAAACCTGATATTCTGGTATCGTGACACTAAACCTGATATTCTGGTATCGTGACACTAAGCCTGATATTCTGGTATCGTGATACTAAACCTGATATTCTGGTATCGTGACACTAAGCCTGATATTCTGGTATCGTGATACTAAACCAGATATTCTGGTATCGTGACACTAAACCTGATATTCTGGTATCGTGACACTAAACCTGATATTCTGGTATCGTGACACTAAACCTGATATTCTGGTATCGTGACACTAAACCTGATATTCTGGTATCGTGATACTAAACCTGATATTCTGGTATCGTGACAACACTTTTAACGGGTGTCCGGTGTTGTGCCCGATCAGATTTCAGACAATCAGGACTCGCTGGAGATGGACCCCCAGGAGCACTCGTTCACGAGGACCATCGACGAGGAGGCGGAGCTAGAAGAGAGGACGGACCGGAAAGGGAGGATGTGCATCAGGAGCAAGATGAGGAAGAGGAGGAGAGAGAGCACGAAGTCATGACCGCTGGGAGTGAGTGGTTCACTTTACTGCACGGACACAACACTCTCACTGAATGTACTCCTACCAGACTGTCACTGAACACACTGCTATCTACCAGACTGTCACTGAACACACTGCTATCTACCAGACTGTCACTGAACACACTGCTACCGAGCAGACTGTCACTGAACACACTGCTACCGAGCAGACTGTCACTGAACACACTGCTACCTACCAGACTGTCACTGAACACACTGCTACCGAGCAGACTGTCACTGAACACACTGCTATCTAGCAGACTGTCACTGAACACACTGCTATCTAGCAGACTGTCACTGAACACACTGCTATCTAGCAGACTGTCACTGAAGACTGTCACTGAACACACTGCTACCTACCAGACTGTCACTGAACACACTGCTACCTAGCAGACTGTCACTGAACACACTGCTACCTACCAGACTGTCACTGAACACACTGCTACCTAGCAAACTGTCACTGAACACACTGCTACCTACCAGACTGTCACTGAACACACTGCTATCTACCAGACTGTCACTGAACACACTGCTACCTACCAGACTGTCACTGAACACACTGCTACCTACCAGACTGTCACTGAACACACTGCTACCGAGCAGACTGTCACTGAACACACTGCTACCTAGCAGACTGTCACTGAACACACTACTACCTACCAGACTGTCACTGAACACACTGCTATCTAGCAGACTGTCACTGAACACACTGCTACCGAGCAGACTGTCACTGAACACACTGCTACCTAGCAGACTGTCACTGAACACACTGCTACCGAGCAGACTGTCACTGAACACACTGCTACCTACCAGACTGTCACTGAACACACTGCTACCTAGCAGACTGTCACTGAACACACTGCTACCGAGCAGACTGTCACTGAACACACTGCTACCTACCAGACTGTCACTGAACACACTGCTACCGAGCAGACTGTCACTGAACACCCTGCTACCTAGCAGACTGTCACTGAACACACTGCTACCGAGCAGACTGTCACTGAACACACTGCTACCTACCAGACTGTCACTGAACACACTGCTACCTAGCAGACTGTCACTGAACACACTGGTACCGAGCAGACTGTCACTGAACACACTGCTACCGAGCAGACTGTCACTGAACACACTGCTACCGAGCAGACTGTCACTGAACACACTGCTATCTACCAGACTGTCACTGAACACACTGCTACCGAGCAGACTGTCACTGAACACACTGCTACCTACCAGACTGTCACTGAACACACTGCTATCTAGCAGACTGTCACTGAACACACTGCTACCTAGCAGACTGTCACTGAACACACTGCTACCTACCAGACTGTCACTAAACACACTGCTACCTACCAGACTGTCACTGAACACACTGCTACCTACCAGACTGTCACTGAACACACTGCTACCTACCAGACTGTCACTAAACACACTGCTACCTACCAGACTGTCACTGAACACACTGCTACCTAGCAGACTGTCACTGAACACACTGCTACCTACCAGACTGTCACTGAACACACTGCTACCTACCAGACTGTCACTGAACACACTGCTACCGAGCAGACTGTCACTGAACACACTGCTACCTACCAGACTGTCACTGAACACACTGCTACCGACCAGACTGTCACTGAACACACTGCTACCTAGCAGACTGTCACTGAACACACTGCTACCGAGCAGACTGTCACTGAACACACTGCTACCTACCAGACTGTCACTGAACACACTGCTACCCAGACTGTCACTGAACACACTGCTATCTACCAGACTGTCACTGAACACACTGCTACCGAGCAGACTGTCACTGAACACACTGCTACTAGCAGACTGTCACCTGAACACTGCACCTGCAGACTGTCACTGAACACACTGCTACCGCAGACTGTCACTGAACACACTGTCAGACTGTCACTGAACACACTGCTATCTAGCAGACTGTCACTGAACACTGCTACCTAGGCAGACTGTCGCCTGAACACACTGCTACCTACCAGACTGTCACTGAACACTGCTGCATCTGGCAGACTGTCACTGAACACACTGCTACCTACCAGACTGTGCTGAACACACTGCCTATCTACCAGACTGTCACTGAACACACTGCTACCTACAGACTGTCACTAAACACACTGCTACCTACCAGACTGTCACTGAACACACTGCTACCTACCAGACTGTCACTGAACACACTGCTACCTACCAGACTGTCACTAAACACACTGCTACCTACCAGACTGTCACTGAACACACTGCTACCTAAGCAGACTGTCACTGAACACACTGCTACCTACCAGACTGTCACTGAACACACTGCTACCTACCAGACTGTCACTGAACACACTGCTACCGAGCAGACTGTCACTGAACACACTGCTACCTACCAGACTGTCACTGAACACACTGCTACCTACCAGACTGTCACTGAACACACTGCTACCTAGCAGACTGTCACTGAACACACTGCTACCTAGCAGACTGTCACTGAACACTGCTATCTACAGACTGTCACTGAACACACTGCTACCAGGCAGACTGTCACTGAACACTGCTGCGAGCAGACTGTCACTGAACACTACTACGACAGACTGTCACTGAACACACTGCTACCTGCCAGACTGTCACTGAACACACTGCTACCTACCAGACTGTCACTGAACACACTGCTACCTACCAGACTGTCACTGAATGACTGACTGTCACCTGAACACACTGCTACCTACCAGACTGTCACTGAACACACTGCTACCTACCAGACTGTCACTGAACACACTGCTACCTAGCAGACTGTCACTGAACACACTGCTACCTAGCAGACTGTCACTGAACACACTGCTACCTACCAGACTGTCACTGAACACACTGCTACCGAGCAGACTGTCACTGAACACACTGCTACCGAGCAGACTGTCACTGAACACACTGCTACCTACCAGACTGTCACTGAACACACTGCTACCTAGCAGACTGTCACTGAACACACTGCTACCGAGCAGACTGTCACTGAACACACTGCTACCTACCAGACTGTCACTGAACACACTGCTACCTAGCAGACTGTCACTGAACACACTTCTACCTAGCTGACTGTCACTGAACACACAGCTACCTACCAGACTGTCACTGAACACACTGCTACCTACCAGACTGTCACTGAACACACTGCTACCTAGCAGACTGTCACTGAACACACTGCTATCTAGCAGACTGTCACTGAACACACTGCTACCCTAGCAGACTGTCACTGAACACACTGCTACCTACCAGACTGTCACTGAACACACTGCTACCTACCAGACTGTCACTGAACACACTGCTACCTAGCAGACTGTCACTGAACACACTGCTACCTAGCAGACTGTCACTGAACACACTGCTACCGAGCAGACTGTCACTGAACACACTGCTACCGAGCAGACTGTCACTGAACACACTGCTACCGAGCAGACTGTCACTGAACACACTGCTACCTACCAGACTGTCACTGAACACACTGCTACCTACCAGACTGTCACTGAACACACTGCTACCTAGCAGACTGTCACTGAACACACTGCTACCTAGCAGACTGTCACTGAACACACTGCTACCTAGCAGACTGTCACTGAACACACTGCTACCTAGCAGACTGTCACTGAACACACTGCTACCTACCAGACTGTCACTGAACACACTGCTACCTAGCAGACTGTCACTGAACACACTGCTACCTACCAGACTGTCACTGAACACACTGCTACCTAGCAGACTGTCACTGAACACACTGCTACCTAGCAGACTGTCACTGAACACACTGCTACCTACCAGACTGTCACTGAACACACTGCTATCTACCAGACTGTCACTGAACACACTGCTACCGAGCAGACTGTCACTGAACACACTGCTACCTAGCAGACTGTCACTGAACACACTGCTACCTAGCAGACTGTCACTGAACACACTGCTACCTAGCAGACTGTCACTGAACACACTGCTACCTACCAGACTGTCACTGAACACACTGCTACCTAGCAGACTGTCACTGAACACACTGCTACCTACCAGACTGTCACTGAACACACCTGCTCACCTAGCAGACTGTCACTGAACACACTGCTACCTACCAGACTGTCACTGAACACACTGCTATCTACCAGACTGTCACTGAACACACTGCTACCGAGCAGACTGTCACTGAACACACTGCTACCTAGCAGACTGTCACTGAACACACTGCTACCTACCAGACTGTCACTGAACACACTGCTACCTAGCAGACTGTCACTGAACACACTGCTACCTACCAGACTGTCACTGAACACACTGCTACCGAGCAGACTGTCACTGAACACACTGCTACCTAGCAGACTGTCACTGAACACACTGCTACCTACCAGACTGTCACTGAACACACTGCTACCTAGCAGACTGTCACTGAACACACTGCTACCTACCAGACTGTCACTGAACACACTGCTACCTACCAGACTGTCACTGAACACACTGCTACCTAGCAGACTGTCACTGAACACACTGCTACCTAGCAGACTGTCACTGAACACACTGCTATCTACCAGACTGTCACTGAACACACTACTACCGAGCAGACTGTCACTGAACACACTGCTACCGAGCAGACTGTCACTGAACACACTACTACCGAGCAGACTGTCACTGAACACACTGCTACCTACCAGACTGTCACTGAACACACTGCTACCTACCAGACTGTCACTGAACACACTGCTACCTACCAGACTGTCACTGAATGACTGTCACTGAACACACTGCTACCTAGCAGACTGTCACTGAACACACTGCTACCTAGCAGACTGTCACTGAACACACTGCTACCTACCAGACTGTCACTGAACACACTGCTACCTAGCAGACTGTCACTGAACACACTGCTACCGAGCAGACTGTCACTGAACACACTACTACCGAGCAGACTGTCACTGAACACACTGCTACCGAGCAGACTGTCACTGAACACACTGCTACCGAGCAGACTGTCACTGAACACACTGCTACCTACCAGACTGTCACTGAACACACTGCTACCGAGCAGACTGTCACTGAACACACTGCTACCTACCAGACTGTCACTGAACACACTGCTACCGAGCAGACTGTCACTGAACACCCTGCTACCGAGCAGACTGTCACTGAACACACTGCTATCTACCAGACTGTCACTGAACACACTGCTACCGAGCAGACTGTCACTGAACACCCTGCTACCGAGCAGACTGTCACTGAACACACTGCTATCTACCAGACTGTCACTGAACACACTGCTACCGAGCAGACTGTCACTGAACACACTGCTACCGAGCAGACTGTCACTGAACACACTGCTACCGAGCAGACTGTCACTGAACACCCTGCTACCGAGCAGACTGTCACTGAACACACTGCTACCTACCAGACTGTCACTGAACACACTGCTACCTACCAGACTGTCACTGAATAGACTGTCACTGAACACACTGCTACCTAGCATACTGTCACTGAACACACTGCTACCTAGCAGACTGTCACTGAACACACTGCTACCTAGCATATTCCTCTTCCTCCCTGAATTCACTTGGACTGAATATGTTTAAAACACTGAATAGACTGTCACTGAACACACTGCTACCTAGCAGACTGTCACTGAACACACTGCTACCTACCAGACTGTCACTGAACACACTGCTACCTAGCATACTGTCACTGAACACACTGCTACCTAGCAGACTGTCACTGAACACACTGCTACCGAGCAGACTGTCACTGAACACACTGCTACCGAGCAGACTGTCACTGAACACACTGCTATCTACCAGACTGTCACTGAACACACTGCTACCTACCAGACTGTCACTGAACACACTGCTACCTAGCAGACTGTCACTGAACACACTACTACCTACCAGACTGTCAATGAACACACTGCTACCTACCAGACTGTCAATGAACACACTGCTATCTACCAGACTGTCACTGAACACACTGCTACCGAGCAGACTGTCACTGAACACACTGCTACCGAGCAGACTGTCACTGAACACACTGCTACCGAGCAGACTGTCACTGAACACACTACTACCTACCAGACTGTCACTGAACACACTGCTACCTACCAGACTGTCACTGAACACACTGCTACCGAGCAGACTGTCACTGAATAGACTGTCACTGAACACACTGCTACCTACCAGACTGTCACTGAACACACTGCTACCT
>NW_027000236.1:0-8978 GCF_036934945.1 Oncorhynchus masou masou
CACACACACACACACTGAGCCACCGGGAGGCCCCAAATTTGGCATATTTTAAAACTGTCTTCTCATTCAGGTACAAAGTACTGAATGCCAGCGTCATCCCGAGGGCCAGTTCATGGACAACAAGAAGGCTTCCGAGAAGCTGCTTGGGTCCATTGATGTGAATCATGAGGATTACAAGTTTGGACACACCAAGGTCAGTCAAAAACCCCCAGAAAAATCTGACAACAAAACACAACTTGAATAATAATTTAAACCCGTACCATATAAAATCTCTGCAGGTGATCTATCCATCCTTTTGTTCTTTCTTCTTCATTTAACTAATGGAAAATGTGGAAAAACGTTGTAGTGTTTTTCTTCAAAACAAAACATTGTGTTTTTTCTTCAGTAATGCAACACAAGTATAGAAGAGAAACTAAAGTCATTATCATGTGCATTGTGTTAGAGTGGTATGGCTGCAGTTATCTGTATCTGAGTACATTATTAATATATTATTTTTTTTCACCTTTTATTTAACCAGGTAGGCAAGTTGAGAACAAGTTCTCATTTACAATTGCGACCTGGCCAAGATAAAGCAAAGCAGTTCGACACACAACGACACAGAGTTACACATGGAGTAAAACAAACATACAGTCAATAATACAGTATAAACAAGTCTATATACGACGTGAGCAAATGAGGTGAGATAAGGGAGGTAAAGGCAAAAAAAGGCCATGGTGTGCAAAGTAAATACAATATAGCAAGTAAAACACTGGAATGGTAGATTTGTAATGGAAGAATGTGCAAAGTAGAAATAAAAATAATGGGGTGCAAAGGAGCAAAATAAATTAATTAATTAATTACAGTAGGGAAAGAGGTAGTTGTTTGGGCTAAATTATAGGTGGGCTACGTACAGGTGCAGTAATCTGTGAGCTGCTCTGACAGTTGGTGCTTAAAGCTAGTGAGGGAGATAAGTGTTTCCAGTTTCAGTGCTTTTTGTAGTTCGTTCCAGTCATTGGTAGCAGAGAACTGGAAGGAGGGGCGGCCAAAGAAAGAATTGGTTTGGGGGTGACTAGAGAGATATACCTGCTGGAGCGTGTGCTACAGGTGGGAGATGCTATGGTGACCAGCGAGCTGAGATAAGGGGGGACTTTACCTAGCAGGGTCTTGTAGATGACATGGAGCCAGTGGGTTTGGCGGCGAGTATGAAGCGAGGGCCAGCCAACGAGAGCGTACAGGTCGCAATGGTGGGTAGTATATGGGGCTTTGGTGACAAAACGGTTTGCACTGTGATAGACTGCATCCAATTTGTTGAGTAGGGTATTGGACGCTATTTTGTAAGTGACATCGCCAAAGTCGAGGATTGGTAGGATGGTCAGTTTTACAAGTGTATGTTTGGCAGCATGAGTGAAAGATGCTTTGTTGCGAAATAGGAAGCCAATTCTAGATTTAACTTTGGATTGGAGATGTTTGATATGGGTCTGGAAGGAGAGTTTACAGTCTAACCAGACACCTAGGTATTTGTAGTTGTCCACGTATTCTAAGTCAGAGCAGTCCAGAGTAGTGATGTTGGACAGGCGGGCAGGTGCAGGTAGTGATCGGTTGAAGAGCATGCATTTAGTTTTACTTGTATTTAAGAGCAATTGGAGGCACGGAAGGAGAGTTGTATGGCATTGAAGCTTACCTGGAGGGTAAGTGTCCAAAGAAAGGGCCAGAAGTATACAGAATGGTGTCGTCTACGTAGAGGTGGATCAGAGACTCACCAGCAGCAAGAGCGACCTCATTGATGTAAACAGAGAAGAGAGTCGGTCCAAGAATTGAACCCTGTGGCACCCCCATAGAGACTGCCAGAGGTCCGGACAGCCGACCCTCCGATTTGACACACTGAACTCTATCAGAGAAGTTTTTGTTCTTAACTGACTTGCCTAGTTAAATTTAAAAAATATATCCTCTTAAATATAACATTTTCGGCTTTGGAGAAGGCACGAGAGATTGGCTAAAGCCATGCCAGCTAGCTTCAAAAGGCAAGGCAATCATTTGAGAAACCAAGGCTGTCGAGTCTGCCGATGAGGATGTGGTGATTGACAGAGTCGAAAGCCTTGGCCAGATCAATGAATACGGCTGCACAGTAATGTTTCTTATCAATGGCGGTTAAGATATCGTTTTAGGACCTTGAGCGTGGCTGAGGTGCACCCATGACCAGCTCTGAAACCAGATTGCATAGCAGAGAAGGTATGGTGAGATTCGAAATGGTCGGTAATCTGTTTGCTGACTTGGCTTTCAAAGACCTTAGAAAGGCATGGTAGGATAGATATAGGTCTGTAGCAGAACAGCTGCATATCACGGGGGCTGTTCGATGCTAATGCAGAACGCCATAGGATGTTTTTCTGTTGGTTAAGGGCAGTCAGGTCTGGGGAGAACCAAGGGCTATATCTGTTCCTGGTTCAAAATTTCTAGAATGGGGCATGTTTAGTTAAGATGGTTAGGAAGGCATTTAAAAAATATCCAGGCATCCTCTACTGACGGGATGAGATCAATATCGCTGAAGTTTTTCAGGGAGCGTTTGACAGTGATGAGTGGAGGTCGTTTGACCGCTGACCCATTACGGATGCAGGCAATGAGGCAGTGATCGCTGAGATCTTGGTTGAAGACAGCAGAGGTGTATTTAGAGGGCAAGTTGGTTAG
The DNA here is from genome assembly GCF_036934945.1 of Oncorhynchus masou masou. NCBI lineage: Eukaryota > Metazoa > Chordata > Actinopteri > Salmoniformes > Salmonidae > Oncorhynchus > Oncorhynchus masou. Next base: position 2,662 of record NW_027000236.1, read on the forward strand.
GATGATATCTATGAGGGTGCCCGTGTTTAAGGCTTGGCGAGGTACCTGGTAGGTTAATTGATAATTTGTGTGAGATTGAGGGCATCAAGTTTAGATTGTAGGATGGCTGGGGTGTTAAGCATGTTCCAGTTTAGGTCGCCTAGATGGAGGGCAATCAGTTCACATATGGTGTCCAGAGCACAGCTGGGGGCAGAGGGTGGTCTATAGCAGGCGGCAACGGTGAGAGGCTTGTTTTTAGAGAGGTGGATTTTTAAAAATAGAAGTTCAAATTGTTTGGGTACAGACCTGGATAGTAGGACAGACCTCTGCAGGCTATCTTTGCAGTAGATTGCAACACCGCCCCTTTGGCAGTTCTATCTTGTCTGAAAATGTTGTAGTTTGGGATTAAAATGTCAGAATTTTTGGTGGTCTTCCTAAGCCAGGATTCAGACACAGCTAGAACATCCGGGTTGGCAGAGTGTGCTAAAGCAGTGAATAGAACAAACTTAGGGAGGAGGCTTCTAATGTTAACATGCATGAAACCAAGGCTATTACGGTTACAGAAGTCGTCAAAAGAGAGCGCCTGGGGAATAGGAGTAGAGCTAGGCACTGCAGGGCCTGGATTCACCTCTACATCGCCAGAGGAACAGAGGAGGAGTAAAATAAGGGTACGGCTAAAAGCAATAAGAATTGGTCGTCTAGAACGTCTGGAACAGAGAGTAAAAGGAGGTTTCTGGGGGCGATAAAATAGCATCAAGGTATAATGTACAGACAAAGGTATGGTAGGATGTGAATACAGTGGAGGTAAACCTAGGTATTGAGTGATGAAGAGAGATATATTGTCTCTAGAAACATCATTGAAACCAGGAGATGTCATTGCATGTGTGGGTGGTGGAACTAATAGGTTGGATAAGGTATAGTGAGCAGGACTGGAGGCTCTACAGTGAAATAAGCCAAGAAACACTAACCAGAACAGCAATGGACAAGGCATATTGACATTAAGGAGAGGCATGCTTAGTCGAGTGATCAAAAGGGTCCAGTGAGTAGAGAGGTTGGTTGGGGGTCACGGCGATTTAGACAGCTAGTCAGGCCATCGGTAGCAAGCTAGCATAGGATGGAGGTCTGTTATTAGCCACCTCTTGCGTTCCGTCAGTAGATTAGTGGGGTTCCGTGAGGTAGAGGGGATTAATCCAAATCACACAACAACAAAAAATCAATAGATATAGTTATAGAGGCCCAAGAAGAAAAATAATAATAATAATAAAAATAAATGAATTGTCCGATTGTCTTTTCAGATAGCAGCCGATAAGACAGCTTATGGTTAGCGGGCCACAGATGGGGCGTTCAGGTAACGTTGCGACGGAGGAGCCAGCCGGATAATTCCTTCGGGTAGATAACGTCGGCAGTCCAGTTGTGAAGGCCCGGTGGGGCTTCGCGTAGGCAGTAAAACGGGTCCGGATAGGTGACTGCAGCCCAGGAGTGATTGATGGAACTCTTCAGCTGGCTAGCTCCGGAATAATTGATGTTTGCTCCGCAATCGACGAAAGCCAATAGTCACACGGATAGCAGCTAGCTAGCTGTGAGATCCAGGTATGAATGTCCAGAGTTCGCGGTTGAAATCCAGGGACATGGAGAGAAAAATTGGTCCGGTATGTTCCGTTCCGAGCCGTGCTGCGCCGTACAAAACTGGCGATAGATTTTCGAGCTAAAGGATAGCTGATGACCACAAACCGTGGTTAGCTGACTACTAACGATTAGCCAGTAATGAAGCTAACTAGCTTCTGATTAGCTTCTGATTAGCTTCTGGATTAGCTTCAGGGAGTTTCTGGCTAGCTTCTTGGAGGATTACAGATTTGAGGTAAATAATACTTTTTTATAAATATAAATTGGTGAGGCGGGTTGCAGGAGAGTGTTTTGAAGATGAGTTTATGGAAAATTGAAAATATATATAAAAAGGTATGTGAAAAAAGTTGTAAATATATATATATATATATACGGGACACGTCAAGACGAGGACAAAAGACGTCTGAACTGCTATGCCATCTTGGAAATAATCTACAACTGTACAATAACTAACAACTTGGAAACAACCTATCCCATGGTTTGTTTGTAACCATTGCAAAGTTAATGTTGTTTAAATCAATCTAGTGGTGTTGTTCCCTCTTTTGATTCAACCATTTCTATCTGTCACCATCTGTGGTTCCATTGACCATGTTAACCTGTGTCTCAGGTGTTCTTCAAAGCCGGTCTGCTGGGTGTCCTGGAGGAGATGAGAGATGAGAAGCTGGCTGCTCTGGTCGGCATGGTCCAGGCTCTCAGCCGTGGGTTCCTCATGAGGAGAGAGTTTAGCAAGATGATGGAGAGGAGGTGAGGAATAGTAGACATTTTGGCAAAGCTTTCTGTCAACCACTTGTATCTAATGCATTATGATTACATACTGTATATGCTGTGAGTTGTTCAGAATGAGAAAGTACATCTTATAATGGTCTACTACAGCTTTTGGGTTCATTCATTTAGTCCAGAAATGGATGTAGCAACTAAGGATTCTAGCTTTATAGCTGCAGTTTGGGATTTGGCTGTTCAATTGTCATTTAATGTGTGATATTAACCCATTCATTTTTGAAGAATATAAAAATGTCTCATGAGCTGTAGCATAATCTGTCAGTCCTTGCATTTAGAGCACTGTCTATGAATTTAAGAGGGGTTACATTTCCCTAGCCCCCTTTCAGCTGTATACAAAAAGTGATGGGGTTCCATTTAGTTATTCTTGGATTCCCAGATTGTAGCTTTATGAAACATCCCACTGGTCATTTCAACCCCCAAATTAAATGTGATGACATTGAAACAACCTGGATTTAAAAAAAGTTATCAATATAAGGGAATTTTGATTTTTTTCCACTCAACTTTGAACCTAAATCCAATAACATGGTGACATTTCTGTTGTTTTCACGTTGAATTCACGTTAGACCAAATATACATCAAAAATAGACATTGAACTGGGATGTCACTCACCATCTGTCCTTTCTGTTGAACAGAGAGTCTGTCTTCGCCATCCAGTACAACATCCGCTCATTCATGAATGTCAAAACCTGGCCATGGATGAAGTTGTACTTCAAGATCAAGCCCCTGCTGCAGAGCGCTGAGACTGAGAAGGAGCTGGCCAACATGAAGGAGAACTATGAGAAGATGAAGACAGATCTGGCCAAGGCTCTGTCCACGAAGAAGCAAATGGAGGAGAAGTTGGTGGCCCTGACACAGGAGAAGAATGACCTGGCGCTCCAAGTAGCATCTGTGAGTCAGCAACGACCTTCAGGAGGGCACATTTACATATACATGAATACACACACATACACACGCATATGAACACACTAAAGTATGTGGCCAACTGACACATTTTCATTGCCAGTGTTATATACTTTGTAAAATCCATTAATTTCTTTTGATTTGCTCGACCTTCAATACACAAAGTGAGGTCTCTGATTTTGTTTCTCCTGTTCTGAAACCAGGAAGGAGAGAGTCTGAACGATGCTGAGGAAAGGTGTGAGGGGCTCATCAAGAGCAAGATCCAGCAGGAGGCCAAACTCAAAGAGACGACCGAGAGGCTGGAGGATGAGGAGGAGATCAATGCTGAGTTGACTGCCAAGAAGAGGAAGCTGGAGGATGAGTGCTCTGAGCTGAAGAAGGACATTGATGACCTGGAGCTCACCCTGGCCAAAGTGGAGAAGGAGAAGCACGCCACTGAAAACAAGGTCTTGTGTCTTACTATAGACAGTCTAACCAAACAATAATCCAAACATTAAACAACTCAAAACACAGCTTAACAGAAATGGAATTCAAGTTGTATTGTGGGTGCAGGAAATATTATGACACAGCGGGGGAATTTCAGTTGCAGAGGTACTTCCAACATTGGTATGTTCTGCTCCCCTCATTTATGACTTTCACTCAGTACACTGGCATGGTGAACACTGACATCTAGTGTTGAATCTATAGTACAGTCAATTTTGATGAAATGTTTTATCTAAATGAAATGAATGCAATATATAACAAACTAAATCTCCCCTTTATGGTGAAGTATAATTATGTTGTGGCCATTTTCAGGTTAAAAACCTGACCAGAGGAAGATGGTATGGATGAAGTGTTGCCAAACAGCCAAGGAGAAGAAAGCCCTCCAAGAGGCCCACCAGCAGACTGGATGACCTGCAGGCAGAGGAGGACAAAGTCAACACTCTGACCAAGGCCCAAGACCAAGCTGGAACAGCAAAGTGGACGACGTGCGTGGAGTTAACATTTTGGCCATGATAGTGTGTAAGATGATATTATCTTCAGTTGTTAAGATTTTAACAATATATGTGTTTTTATCTTCTAGCTTGAGGGTTCTCTGGAGCAAGAGAAGAAGCTCCGTATGGACCTTGAGAGATCCAAGAGAAAGCTGGAGGGAGATCTGAAACTGGCCCAGGAGTCCATAATGGACCTGGAGAATGACAAGCAGCAAGCTGATGAGAAAATCAAGAAGTAAACACAAACAAATGAGAACAGTATTACCTGCTATAATGGTTGTTCTTGACTAATTATTGTAATTATGAATTAGCATTTACATGTGATTCTTTAAAGCAAAGTGAATGGTATGATCCTCTGCCTTTAAACTATTGAATCAAAAACAACTCTACAGTCAACCTGTTTGTGTTTCTTAGGAAGGAGTTTGAGACCACCCAGCTCCTCAGCAAGGTTGAGGATGAGCAGTCTCTGGGAGCTCAGCTGCAGAAGAAGATCAAGGAACTCCAGGTACAGTACAGGATATAAGCTCCAGTACAGAAAAGCACAGACTTGAATCATTTCCTGAAAAACATTATTCTGGTAGCAAACATTTTTCCAGGTGGCTTCTGACAGCTGAGTAGGTTGGAATATGGTGGTTCTTAACATTGAGGTTTTTGGCTCTTGCATGAGACACTGTCTACTGAATATATTTGTGTAACTGGCTTCGTATTAAACACATTTATGCTAAATATACATACTATTATTACTTTGTGAGGTTCAATTGTTTCAACTGTATTGTAGTGTTCATCCCCCTGCTCCTACCCCTGTTCTAGGCCCGTATTGAGGAGCTGGAGGAGGAAATTGAGGCCGAGCGTGCTGCCAGGGCTAAGGTTGAGAAGCAGAGGGCCGATCTCTCCAGGGAACTTGAGGAGATCAGCGAGAGGCTGGAGGAGGCCGGAGGCGCCACTGCTGCTCAGATTGAGATGAACAAGAAGCGTGAGGCTGAGTTCCAGAAGCTGCGTCGTGATCTTGAAGAGTCCACCCTGCAGCATGAGGCCACAGCCGCCGCTCTGCGCAAGAAGCAGGCCGACAGTGTGGCTGAGCTCGGGGAGCAGATCGACAACCTGCAGCGCGTCAAGCAGAAGCTGGAGAAGGAGAAGAGCGAGTACAAGATGGAGATTGATGACCTCTCCAGCAATATGGAGGCCGTCGCCAAGGCTAAGGTGAGTAGTGATGTTTTGGTCAAGCAGTGTTGAGGAGGGTTAACTACATTACCATTCAAGTGAACTGAAGTTGACAGGAGTCACATATATAAAGTAATGATGGAACATGTTTCACTAACAGGGCAATCTGGAGAAGATGTGCCGTACTCTTGAGGACCAGCTGAGTGAGCTCAAGACTAAGAATGATGAGAATGTTCGCCAGGTCAACGACATCAGCGGACAGAGAGCCAGACTCCTGACAGAAAATGGTACCATCAACAATGATCAACAACCCAATCCTTTCCTTCAGTAAAACACAATAACGTGTTGGGGGCTGTATCCACATAATTTATACTGTATCTATTGCCCTATGATACCTCAGAATCCATTTTCAATCTTAGAAAACAGTGACCCTATTTACAAGATGTCCCTCTGTCCCTGCAGGTGAGTTTGGTCGCCAGCTGGAGGAGAAGGATGCCCTGGTGTCTCAGCTGACCAGAGGAAAACAGGCCTTCACCCAGCAGGTGGAGGAGCTGAAGAGGGCGATTGAGGAGGAGGTCAAGGTAAGGGACCCAAAATGGACTCCACGTCCACAGAGTTTAGAGCTTTTTCTTCATATAGATGTGACTGTGACTACGCAACCCTCTGAGACTCCTACGATCTCCCACCCTCAGAGACTCCTACTGTCTCTCCACCCTCAGAGACTCCTACTGTCTCTCCACCCTCAGAGACTCCTACTGTCTCTCCACCCTCAGAGACTCCTACTGTCTCTCCACCCTCAGAGACTCCTACTGTCTCTCCACCCTCAGAGACTCCTACTGTCTCTCCACCCTCAGAGACTCCTACTGTCATTTGTTTGACTCTCTCTCTAATCTGTCTTTG
>NW_027000237.1:0-8978 GCF_036934945.1 Oncorhynchus masou masou
GGCTGTTGAGTCTACCGATAAGAATGTGGTGATTGACAGAGTCGAAAGCCTTGGTCAGGTCATTGAATACAGCTGGACAGTATTGCATCTTATCGATGGCGGCAATGATATCGTTTAGGACCTTGATCGAGCTCGGAAACCAGATTGCATAGTGGAGAAGGTATGGTGGGATTCGAAATGGTCGGTGATCTGTTTGTTAACTTAGCTCTGAAGACCTTAGAAAGGCAGGGTAGGATATGTTGAATGGAGAGTGTTACTGCACAGTTATTTCAAGTCTCTCCAGAGATGTTCGGTTGGGTTCAAGTCCGGGCTTTGGCTGAGCCACTCAAGGACATTCAGAGACTTGTCCTGAAGCCACTCCTCGTTGGCTTGGCTGTGGGCTTAGTAGTCGTTGTCCTGTTGGAAGAGGAAACCTTCGCCCCAGTCTGAGATCCTGAGCGCTCTGGAGCAGGTTTTCATCAATGATCTCCCTGTACTTTGCTCCGTTCATCTTTCCTCAATCCTAACTAGTCTCCCAGTCCCTGCCGCTGCACAAAACATCCCCACAGCATGATTCTGTCATCACCATGTTTCACCGTAGGGATGGTGCCAGGTTTACTCCAGACGTGAAGCTTGGCAAAATAGCTCAATCTTGGTTTCATCAGACCAGTGATGCTTGTTTCTCATGGTCTTAGAATCCGTCATGTGCCTTTATCTGAGGAGTGGCTTCCGTCTGGCCACTCTTACGTAAAAGCCAGACTGTTGGAATGCTGCAGAGATGATTGTCCTTCTGACAGGTTCTCCCATCTCCACAGAGCTCTGTCAGAGCTCTGTCAGAGTGATCATCGGGTTCTTGGTCACCTCCTGACCAAGGCCTTTCTCCCCGACTAGCTCAGTTTGGCTGGGTGGCCAGCCATAGGAAGTGTCTTGGTGGTTCCAAATGTCTTTCATTATCATACCTAGCCTATAATAACACAATTCAACAAAACATTTTTTCAGTGAATAAAAAACTTTAGTCTAGGCAGTAAACTGCAGTGAATATACCATTTCAATAACATGCAAGAATAGCCCTGCGATTTGAGCGCATGTTAAATTCCAAAATGATGGAGGCCACTGTGCTGTTGGGGAACCTTCAATGCTGCTGCAGAAATGTTTTTTGTACCCTTCCCCAGATCTGTGCCTCAACACAATCCTGTCTCAGAGCTCTGCGGACAATTTCTTCGACCTTGTGAATTGTTTTTGTTCTGAAATGCGCTGTCAACTCATATAAGACGGTGTGTTTCTTTCCAAAGTATGTCCAATCAATTGAATTTACCACAGGTGGACTCCAATCAAGTTGTAGAAACATCTCAAAGATGATCAATGGAAACAGCATGCACCTGAGCTCAATTTTGAGTCTCTCATAGCAAAGGGCCTGAATACTCATGTATTCATACTTATGTAGTCCCTAAAGCGCACACATCCCTGGGTCGCTTGTCTTTTCAGTTCGCTGCAGCTCGTGACCGAACTGAGCTGCAACAAAGACTCAAACTGGAAAGTTTTAGCTCAATCTCTTCATTCAAAGACTCTATCATGGACACTTTTACTGACAGTTGTGGTTGTGCATGCTCTTGTTATGTCTGTTCCTGTCCTTTCTCTTCACTCTGTCTCTCTCTGCTGGTCTTTTTGGGTTACCTTCTCTGTCTCTCATTCTTCAGCTGTTCTACATCTCCCTAACTAGCTCATTCACTCTTTCCCACCTGTTCTCTCTTCCCCCTCTGATTAGGTCTCTATTTCTCTCTCTGTTCCTGCTACTTTCAGTGTCTGATTCTTGTTTGTGTTTTTGATGCCAGAAGCAAGCTGTCGTCTCGTTTTGCTTCCACCTTGTCCTATCCTGTCGGAGTCTGCCTGGCAGAGTGCATCCTGCACTATACTAACATTCTTTTTGTTCCATTGACAACGTTGCAAGAGGATTTATGCCATTCCTGTTTTTCATTAAAAGAACTCTGTTTTCTGTTAAAACCGCTTTTGGGTCTTCACTCAAGTAGCATAACAGAAGAATCAGACCAAGAATGGACCCAACGGCTCCGGACCCTTTTCACTCCGCCGTCGAGATCCAGGGAGCGATGCTAGGCAGACACGAGGAGGATTGTCCGCTGCTCTCGACATGCCGTTGAGACCCTGGCCGTCCAAGTCTCCGACCTCACAAGACAGGTTCACCAACTCCACCTCGATCCACCGCCCACTTCCAGGGTTTCCGAGTCCTCCGGAGCCCAGGATCAACAACCCGCCGTGTTACTCTGGGGAACCCACTGAGTGCCGCTCATTCCTCACTCAGTGTGATGTGGTGTTCTCTCTCCAGCCCAACACTTACTCCAGGACGCAGCCACGCACCGCCTACGTCATTTCTCTCCTTACCGGACGGGCGCGTGAGTGGGGCACGGCAATCTGGGAGGCGAGGGCTGAGTGTATTAACCAGTATCAGGACTTTAAGGAGGAGATGATACGGGTTTTTGACCGTTCTGTTTTTGGGGAGGAGGCTTCCAGGGCCCTGTCTTCCCTATGTCAGGGGAATCGATCCATAACGGATTATTCTATTGAGTTTCGCCCTCTCGCTGCCTCTAGTGACTGGAGCAGGCCGGCTTTGCTCGCTCGTTTTCTGGAGGTCTCCTCGTCGAGATTAGGATGAGATCCTCTCCCGGGAGGTTTCCTTCCAGTCTGGACTCCTTAATAGCTCTCGCTATTCATAGAGCGACGGTTTGATCTTCGTCGCCGAGCTCGTGGAAAGGAGCTCGCGTTCTCCGTTGCTCCCCTCTCCACATCACTGCCACCTGCCGCATCACTGCCACCCTCCTCCGCCGGCTCCCGGTGCTGAGCCTATGCAGCTGGGGGGTATCCGCATCTCGGCCAAGGAGAGGGAACGGAAGTCACCAATCGCCTCTGTCTCTACTGCGGCTCCGCTGGTCATTTTGTCACCTCATGTCCAGTAAAATCAGAGCTCATCAGTAAGAGGAGGGCTACTGGTGAGCCCCAGCAACTACTCAGGCCTCTCCCCTTCTGGATCACGCACTACCTTTCCGGTCCATCTCCGCTGGCCCGGTTCATCTGCTTCCTGCAGTGCCTTGATAGACTCTGGGGCGGGGCTGTTTTATGGGCCAGACCTGGGCTCGGGAACATGACATTCCTCTCAGACAGTTAGGGGAGCCCACGGCCTTGTTCGCTTTAGATGGTAGTTCTCTCCCCAAGATTCAGCGTGAGGCTGCCTTTAACCCTCACTGTCTCTGGTAATCATAGCGAAACCATTTCTTTTAATTTTTCGTTTCACCTTTTTACACCCTGTTGTTTTGGGTCATCCCTGGCTAGTGCGCCATAACCCTTCTATTAATTGGTCTAGTAATACTATCCTATCCTGGAATGTTTCTTGTCATGTGACCTGTTTAATGTCTGCTATCCCTCCTGTTTCCTCTGTCTCTTCTTCACAGGAGGAGCCTGGCGATTGACAGGGGTGCCGGAGGAGGTATCCCACGATCTGCGCACGGTGTTCAGTCGTTCCAAGGCCACTTCTCTCCCTCACACCCCGGTCGTATGACTGTAGTAGTGATCTCCTTCCGGGAACTACTCCCCCGGGTAAGATTGCTCTCTCTGTCGGCTCCCGAACGTAAGGCTCTCGAGGATTATTTGTCGGTTTCGCTCGACGCCGGTACCATAGTCTCCTCCTCCTCTCCCGCCGGGCAGGGATTTTTTGTTCAGAAGAAGGACGGGTCCCTGCGCCCATGCGTGGATTATCGGGCTGAATGACATAACAGTTAAGAATCGTTATCCGCTTCCTCTTATGTCTTCAGCCTTCGAGATCCTGCAGGGAGCCAGGTTTTTCACCAAATTGGACCTTCGTAACGCCTACCATCTCGTGTGCGCATCAGGGAGGGGACGAGTGGAAGGCAGCATTTAACACTCCGTTAGGGCACTTTGAATACCGGGTTCTTCCTTTCGGCCTCATTAACGCTCCAGCTGTCTTTCAGGCACTAGTTAACGACGTCCTGAGAGACATGCTGAACATTTTTGTTTTCGTTTACATGGACGATATCCTGATTTTTTCACCGTCTCTCTCGATTCATGTTCAGCACGTGCGGCAACGTCCTCAGCGCCTTTTGGAGAACTGTCTTTATGCTGAAGGCTGAAGTGCACTTTTCATGCCGCCTCTGTCCCTTTTTCTCGGTTCCGTTATTTCCCGCTGAGGGCATTAAGATGGATCCGCTAGGTCCAGGCTGTCATTGATTGGCCCGTTCCTAAGTCACGCGTCGAGCTGCAGCGCTTTCTGGGCTTCGCTAATTTCTATCGTCGTTTCATCCGTAATTTCGGTCAGGTGGCAGCTCCCCTCACAGCCCTTACTTCTGTTAAGACGTGCTTTAAGTGGTCCGTTTCCGCCCAGGAGCTTTTGATCTTCTTAAGAATCGTTTACATCCGCACCTATTCTTGTTACACCTGACATCTCTAGTCAGTTTGTTGTTGAGATTGTGACGTCAGAGGTGGCGTGGGGCCATTCTTTCTCAGCGCTCTCTCTGTGGCCAAGGTCACCTTGCGCGTTTTTTCTCATCGCTTATCGCCATCAGAACGTAACTATGATGTTGGTAATCGCGAACTGCTCGCCATCCGCAGCCCTAGGCGAATGGCGACAGTGGTTGGAGGGGCGACCGTTCCTTTTGTCGTTTGGACTGACCATAGGAACCTTGAGTACATCCGTTCAGCCAAACGACTTAATGCGCGTCAGGCTCGTTGGGCTCTGTTTTTCGCTCGTTTCGGAGTTTGTTATTTCTTATCGTCCGGGCTCAAAAAACACCAAGCCTGATGCTTTATCTCGTCTCTTCAGTTCTTCTGAGGTCTCCACCGACCCCGAGGGGATTCTCCCTGAAGGGGCGTGTTGTCGGGTTGACTGTCTGGGGAATTGAGAGGCAGGTAAAGCAAGCACTCGCTCACCTCCGTCGCCGCGAGCTTGTCCTAGGAACCTTCTGTTCGTTCCCGTTCCTACTCGTCCGGCCGTTCTTCAGTGGGCCCACTCTGCCAAGTTAGCCCGGCCACCCGGCGTTCGAGGTACGCTCGCTTCCATTCGCCAGCGTTTCTGGTGGCCCACTCGGGACGTGACGCGCGTCGATTTGTCGCCGCTTGTTCGGTCTGCGCGCAGACTAAATCTGGGAACTCTCCTCCTGCCGGCCGTCTCAGACCGCTTCCCATTCCTCTCGACCGTGGTCTCACATCGCTTTAGATTTCATCACCCGGACTGCCTTCATCAGCGGGGAAGACAGTTATTCTTACGGTTATCGATAGATTCTCTAAGGCGGCTCATTTCATTCCTCTCGCTAAGCTCCCTTCTGCTAAGGAGACGGCTCAGATCATTATCGAGAATGTTTTCCGAATTCATGGCCTTCCGTCTGACGTCGTTTCCGACAGAGGCCCGCAGTTCACGTCTCAATTTTGGAGGGAGTTTTGCCGTTTGATTGGGGCTTCCGTCAGTCTCTCGTCCGGCTTTCATCCCCAGTCTAACGGTCAAGCCGAGCGGGCCAATCAGACTGTTGGTCGCATTTTACGCAGTCTTTCTTTTCGTAACCCTGCGTCTTGGTCAGAACAGCTCCCCTGGGCAGAGTACGCCCACAACTTCGCTTCCCTGCGTCTGCTACCGGTCTATCTCCTTTTCAGAGTAGCCTCGGGTACCAGCCTCCGCTGTTCTCATCTCCAGCTCGCCGAGTCCTCGTCCCCTCCGCTCAGGCTTTTGTCCAGCGTTGCGGCGCACCTGGAAGGGGTCAGGTCGGCACTTTGCCGTAATAGGCGCAGACTGTGAGGGCCGCTAATAAGCGTAGGACCAAGAGTCCTAGATATTGTTGCGGTCAGAGAGTATGGCTCTCCACTCAGAACCTTCCCCTTAAGACAGCTTCTCGCAAGTTGGCCCCGGTTCATTGGTCCGTTCCGTATTTCTCAGGTCATTAATCCTGTCGCAGTGCGACTTCTTCCCCGCTATCTTCGTCGCGTTCACCCGGTCTTCCATGTCTCCTGTGTTAAGCCCGTTCTTCGCCCCCGCTCGTCCCTCCCCCCATCCTTGTCGGCGCACCCATCTACAGGGTTCGTAAGATTTTGGACATCGCGCCCTCGGGGCCGTGGTCATCAGTACCTAGTGGATTGGGAGGGGTACGGTCCTGAGGAGAGGAGTTGGGTTCCCTCTCGGGACGTGCTGGACCGTTCACTGATCGATGATTTCCTCCGTTGCCGCAGGTTTCCTCCTCGGTGCGCCAGGAGCGCTCGGTGGTGGGGGGGTACTGTCATGTCTTGTTATGTCTGTTCCTGTCCTTTCTCTTCCTCTGTCTCTCTCTGCTGGTCTTTTTAGGTTACCTTCTCTGTCTCTCATTCTTCAGCTGTTCTACATCTCCCCTACTAGCTCATTCTTTCCCACCTGTTCTCTCTTCCCCCTCCCTGATTAGGTCTCTATTTTCTCTCTCTGTTCCTGCTACTTTCAGTGTCTGATTCTTGTTTGTGTTTTTTTGATGCCAGAAGCAAGCTGTCGTCTCGTTTGCTTCCACCTTGTCCTATCCTGTCGGAGTCTGCCTGGCAGGTGCATCCTGCACTATACTAACGTTCTTTTTTTTTTCCCATTGACAACATTGGAAGAGGATTTATGCCATTCCTGTTTTTCATTAAAGAACTCTGTTTTCTGTTAAAACAGCTTTTGGGTCTTCACTCAAGTACATAACAGGTTGCTCTGCATTATTGTCTCTACCTTCTTGTTCTTTGTGCTGTTGTCTGTGCCCAACAATGTTTGTACCCTGTGTTGTGCTGCTACCATGTTGTGCTGCCGCCATGTTTGAGGCTACCATGTTGTTGTCATTTTGTGTTGCTTCCATGCTGTGTTGTCATGTTCTGCTTCCATGCTATGTTGTCAGTAGTGTGTGTTGTCTCTCTTGTCATGTGTTTTGTCCTATATTTTTATTGAATTCATTTTTTATTTTTAATCCCAGCCCCATCCCACTTTTGCCTTTTTGTAGGCTGTCATTTAAAATAAAAATGTGTTCTTAACTGACTTGCCTAGTTAAATAAAGGTTACATTTAAAATATATATATATATGGTTTGGTATTAAAAATAATGTAAATAAGGTATTTTTATTTTTAATACATGTTTGGCATTATGGGGTATTGTGTGTAGATTGCTGAGGATTTTTATTTATTTAATACATTTTACAATAAGGCTGTAATATAGCAAAACGTGGAAAAAGTCAAGGGTTTGAATACTTTCCGAATGCACTGTATATACTGTATATTTTTTCCCCCATCAGATTAGGAAATTACAGGCTGTTATCCCGAGGCTGCGCTCAAAATCAAAACTCTCCCCAATTGATTAAGCTTTTTTAGGGACAAGAAAAGTATCATACCTAGCCTATAACAACACAATTCAATAAAACATTTTTTTCCAGTGAATAAAAAACGTTAGTCTAGGCTGTAAACTGCAGTGAATATACCATTTCAATAACTGCAAAAAAGCCCTCGCGATTTGAGCGCATGTTAAATTCGAAATAATAATCTACCCTAGGCCTGACTAGGCAACCATTTGGATCAGTAATGTGTATTTTCAGTTTACAAGGTCCAAAAAGGCACATTAGGCAGGACAGTCATAATGTGTACTTTGTCAGGATGTATCAGCGTTTCCAGATAGGCCTACCATCGGAAAATGTGGCTTTCACATGCGCTGTCTTCCTATAATGAATGTGGCCACCAATATGCTCACACGTTTCATTTGCGCTCTGCTTTCTCCCCTCATGATCATCTTTAGCACACCTAGGATCAAGAACGTGCCAATAAAACCAGTTTTCAATGTTTTATCGAGAGAAAAATGGCTCTGAAAGTTATCCAAACAATAACGAGAGCTATCGCTTTTCACTCTTCTTGTAGTTGTCGCTGTAGTGTTAATGCTCCTGTTCACTTGAATTATAACTATTTTTCTCTCGTTATAGCTATTGTCCTTGGTGTGGAGGGCCCTTTACACTGCCCTTAAATTACCTGAACAAGGCAGAGATGGAGAATTGTGTATCCATGTGAGCCTGTTCATGTTATATATGATTGAGCATTCAAAAATGCATGCAAGCCCAGTAGTACAGGATGTAGTTATGAGCATTCAAGTGAAAGTGTAATTGAACCTTTGGAGAGATCATTTTGTATTTATTTAACCCAGTAAATTGACTGAAAACAGATTCTAATTTACATCAACAACCTGCGGAACAGTTACTGGGAAGATTGTACCAACTGGAAGCTGGGGATGATTAGGTGGCCATGGTGGTATGAGGCCAGACTTGGAATTTAGCCAGGACACCAGGGTTAACACCCTACTCTGACAATAAGTGTCATGTGATGTTTAATGACCACAGTCATGACACCCATTCAAAAGACAGCTCACACAACAACAAGGCAATTTCCCAGGGGATTTTTTTTTTTAATACCAGAGTAAAGAGTGCCTCCTACTGGTTTTCCAACACCACTTCCAGAAGCATCTGGTCTCCCATCCAGGGACCAACCAGGATCAATCCTGCTGACCTTCAGAGGCAAGCCAGCAGTGGGATGCAGGTTCGAGTATGCTGCTGGCAACAGTCATCTTGCCTCATTGGCCATGTTAATGACTGAACTAACATTTGTCTCCTGATTGAGCATCTTCATATGTACTGTCAATTATAAAATAAATCACCTCAAACAGCTTGTCTGATTCACTGAAGCTTCATGGTGATGATAGAAAAACAACCATAAAAAAAAACAGAATACAAAGAGCACAAGGAAAATCATGAAAGGTGGTATTAAAGACTATTTGTATTACATGGCAACAGAATCACATGCATCGTTGGGAAATGTCCATTTGGGACCTTGTGTGCGTCTTCTTCCCTTGTTTTAGTTTGCGTGTTGCTGGTCACCTTTCTCGGTCCTACCCACACAGAGAGCAGACTTGCCCTTCAGTAAATTGAAAATGGGTTTAAGAGTGCAAAATTCATTAAAGT
>NW_027000238.1:0-8977 GCF_036934945.1 Oncorhynchus masou masou
AGAGAGGTCACGATCAGATGAGCTCCTGCATTTTTCAGCATTTTCTTTAAAAAAGATAGATTTAGAGTTAGATAAACTTGGATTTTTTGTCAGGAACACATACTGGATTCTACCCTCTACAACATAACCCCCACTTCAAATCAAAACTTAAAACCTACAACCTGATTTTGGACGGAATTACGGAATCACCTGGAAGGTTCACAACTACCAAGATTTATTTCTCTATACAGCAAATTCTCTGGAAAACAACAGAAACCTGAAAACCCCATCCAACCTGGAACTGAGTGAGTAATGCTTAGTCTGAAACTATATATTTAAAAGCCAAAAGCCAAGAAGAAAAATACACAACATTACTTTATAAGGACTGAATTCTAACATAATTCTGCCAAGCTTGATACAGCTTCAACTAGCACTGACGTGTCAAGTGAGAGGTGTCAAAGCCCATTAGCCCAACAATGGCAGGAGAGTCACACAGTCTACCCCAACCAAATGGAGAGGCCTTAGAGGCTCCCTCCCGCTGTTCAGAGGTAATTAAAATACAGTACCCTTTGCATGTAAAGAATGATAAGTCAAGAAAAGATTACAAAATGAAGCTCCTTATGGAAAATCAAGAGACACTTTTTGCTGACTATTACAAAAATGGGAACATCAGCAACCTTATCTTCCACACAAACCATCCCCTGGCATGGCACAGTGCTATATTAGCACACTACCCCTTTGTTAAGAGAGGGGGTTAACGAGGGCTGGAAACTCAGAATACTTGATAACGAGGACTCTGAGTCAAGCAATATAAATATCTATAAGTCCGGAACAGTAATTGTACAGAATAACACCAAACAGTTTCAGCTGGACTTTCACCTAATCAAAGAATTAGCCCAGCAGGAGAAGCTCTCCCTTGATAAAGATACCCCCACACCGAGTGGGTCAGACCAGACCTCTTCACTATGTAACCCCACAGACGAGCAACCCCCAGCGGAGAGTCAACCTCCCAGCACAGATTACCACTCCCTCATTGAAATGAAAGACAAATTCACCCAGCTGGAGATAAGGCAGGTGGAGCTGGAACAGCAGGTGATCACACTTCAGTCAGCACAGACCCAGACAACAGCCCAGCAAAACAACAGCCCCCTAACCAGACCAGGAGAGCTGGAGGTGGACAGAGACATATCTGCACTTTGGACAGTGGTGAGACAAATACAACAGGAGAAAGAGGAGCAGAACAGGCAACTAGAGGAGCGTATCAGACTGCTGGTGGAGGAGAGGTTGAGGGGGATGGAGGAGAAGGTGAGGGGGATGGAGGAGAGGTTGAGGGGGATGGAGGAGAGGTTGAGGGGGACGGCGTGTGACAGAGAACAACCCACTAGAGAGGTGGCCACCCCCACAGAGAAGCCAGCAGAACAGCCCACCTCAGCACCCAACAAAAATCTCGACATCACAGCAGAACAGACAAATGAAGAACCCCAAGCCCAGCGGCTCTCACCCCCCTGAGCACCCCCTGTCAGCCACCCTGATAGCCCTTCTGACAACCCCCACACCCACTGAGGACAAACACAAGACACAGATTGTACTACTTATGGACTCAAATGGGAAATATATAGAAGAAAAAAAACTTTTTCCCAAACACAGTGT
This sequence comes from Oncorhynchus masou masou, assembly GCF_036934945.1. Lineage (NCBI taxonomy): Eukaryota > Metazoa > Chordata > Actinopteri > Salmoniformes > Salmonidae > Oncorhynchus > Oncorhynchus masou. Next base: position 1,630 of record NW_027000238.1, read on the forward strand.
GTCTAAACTCTGGTGTCCAAACACCCAGAGCGCCATAGACCTTCTGTCTGAGGCCAAACTAGGCTCACCCAGCCACATAATAATACACACAGGCACAAACGACCTGAGGGCCCAGCAGGAAAGAGTGGCCACAGCACTGAAGGGAGTGATTGAAAAGGCTTCTTCTACTTTCCCCAACGCACAAGTGGTTATCTCCACCCTGCTACCACGAAAAGACTTCCACCCTGCCACAATACAGCGGGTAAACGCAAGTATTTCCCGTGACTGTGCCTCAAAACCAAACGTTTTCCTGGCCCACCACTCCACCCTGGACTTGAACAGCCTCTATGACCAGGTCCACCTCTACAAGGCAGCAGTGCCCATCTTTGCCCGAACTCTAAAGGACATCGCTCTCAAACGTATCCCCAACACTTCACACAGGAGCAACAGATCAATAGACACCCCACCCAGACCAGCGAGACACCCTCCCAGACCTGCAGGACCCCCTGGACCTACACATAGAGGACCCACGCCAAGAGGAATTACATCCAGACCACCGCACACCCAGACACATCCACACCCCTACCCCAACCAATCAACACCCCCCACGTCAATCATGCCCACACCCCATTTAGGCCCCCTCAGATCAGACCTATGCCACTCCTGCCCACCCCATGCACCCCACCTCCGCAAAGAGGGCCTCAACATGGAAGCCACACATACGCCCAGGTAGTGAGCGGGCAAACAGTCCCAACCCCCACTCTCACACTCGCCCAAGCCAATGGCATGTACCAGATGCTCAGCAGGCTCTGCTCACACTTACTGGCCTGAGGCCAAACCACGACCAACAACATTGGACACTTTATGGAACAAAAGCCTTTACTATTTCATCCTGGAATATCCAAGGCCTGAGGTCATCTGCCTTTGGCCTGAAGAGCAGAAACCCGGACTTCACCAAAGAAATCGGTAATACAGACATTGTCATCCTGCAAGAAACCTGGTATAGAGGAGACAGACCCACTGGATGCCCTCTAGGTTACAGAGAGCTGGTAGTCCCATCCACCAAACTACCAGGTGTGAAACAGGGAAGGGACTCAGGGGGTATGCTAATTTGGTATAGAGCAGACCTAACTCACTCCATTAAATTAATCAAAACAGGAACATTCTACATTTGGCTAGAAATTCAAAAGGAAATTATCCTAACAGAGAAAAATGTCCTCCTGTGTGCTACCTATATCCCCCCACTAGAATCCCCATATTTTAATGAAGACAGCTTCTCCATCCTGGAGGGGGAAATCAACCATTTCCAGGCCCAGGGACATGTACTAGTCTGTGGTGACCTAAATGCCAGAACCGGACAAGAACCTGACACCCTCAGCACACAGGGGGACAAACACCTGCCTGGAGGTGACAGCATCCCCTCCCCGTATGCCCCCTAGGCACAACTATGACAACATAACCAACAAAAACGGGTCACAACTCCTGCAGCTCTGTCGCACGCTGGGTATGTACATAGTCAATGGTAGGCTTCGAGGGGACTCCTATGGTAGGTACACCTATAGCTCATCTCTTGGCAGTAGTACTGTAGACTACTTTATCACTGACCTCAACCCAGAGTCTCTCAGAGCGTTCACAGTCAGCCCACTGACACCCCTATCAGACCACAGCAAAATCACAGTCTACCTAAACAGAGCAATACTCAATCATGAGGCATCAAAGCCAAAGGAACTGAGTAACATTAAGAAATGCTATAGATGGAAGGAATGCAGTTTGGAAACCTACCAAAAAACAATTAGGCAACAACAAATTCAATCCCTTTTAGACAATTTCCTGGGTAAAACGTTCCACTGTAATAGTGAAGGTGTAAACTTGGCAGTAGAAAATCTTAACAGTATATTTGACCTCTCAGCTTCCCTATCAAATCTAAAAATCTCAAATAGAAAACCGAAGAAAATTAACAACAATGACAAATGGTTTGATGAAGAATGCAAAATTCTAAGAAAGAAATTGAGAAACCTGTCCAACCAAAAACATAGAGACCCGGAAAACCTGAGTCTACGCCTTCACTATGGTGAATCACTAAAACAATACAGAAATACACTACGGAAAAAGAAGGAACAGCATGTCAGAAATCAGCTCAATGTAATTGAAGAATCCATAGACTCTAACCACTTCTGGGAAAATTGGAAAACACTAAACAAACAACAACACGAAGAATTATCTATCCAAAATGGAGATGTATGGGTAAACCACTTCTCCAATCTTTTGGCTCTATAACAAAGAATAAAGAGCAAAAACATATACATGATCAAATACAGATCTTAGAATCAACTATTAAAGACTACCAGAACCCACTGGATTCTCCAATAACATTGAATGAGTTACAGGACAAAATAAAAACCCTCCAACCCAAAAAGGCCTGTGGTGTTGATGGTATCCTCAATGAAATGATCAAATATACAGACAACAAATTCCAATTGGCTATACTAAAACTCTTTAACATCATCCTTAGCTCTGGCATCTTCCCCAATATTTGGAACCAAGGACTGATCACCCCAATCCACAAAAATGGAGACAAATTTGACCCCAATAACTACCGTGGAATATGCGTCAACAGTAACCTTTGGGAAAATCCTCTGCATTATCATTAACAGCAGACTCGTACACTTCCTCAATGAAAACAATGTACTGAGCAAATGTCAAATTGGCTTTTTACCAAATTACCGTACAACAGACCATGTATTCACCCTGCACACCCTAATTGACAACCAAACAAACCAAAACAAAGGCAAAGTCTTCTCATGCTTTGTTGATTTCAAAAAAGCCTTCGACTCAATTTGGCATGAGGGTCTGCTATACAAACTGATGGAAAGTGGTGTTGGGGTAAAACATACGACATCATAAAATCCATGTACACAAACAACAAGTGTGCGGTTAAAATTGGCAAAAAACACACACATTTCTTCACACAGGGTCGTGGGGTTAGACAGGGATGCAGCTTAAGCCCCACCCTCTTCAACATATATATCAACGAACTGGCGGGCACTAGAAAAGTCTGCAGCACCCGGCCTCACCCTACTAGAATCTGAAGTCAAATGTCTGCTGTTTGCTGATGATCTGGTGCTTCTGTCACCAACCAAGGAGGGCCTACAGCAGCACCTAGATCTTATGCACAGATTCTGTCAGACCTGGGCCCTGACAGTAAATCTCCAGTAAGACCAAAATAATGGTGTTCCAAAAAGGTCCAGTCACCAGGACCACAAATACAAATTCCATCTAGACACTGTTGCCCTAGAGCACACAAAAAACTATACATACCTTGGCCTAAACATCAGCGCCACAGGTAACTTCCACAAAGCTGTGAACGATCTGAGAGACAAGGCAAGAAGGGCATTCTATGCCATCAAAGGAACATAAATTTCAACATACCAATTAGGATTTGGCTAAAAATACTTGAATCAGTCATAGAGCCCATTGCCCTTTATGGTTGTGAGGTCTGGGTCCGCTCACCAACCAAGACTTCACAAAATGGGACAAACACCAAATTGAGACTCTGCACGCAGAATTCTGCAAAAATATCCTCAGTGTACAACGTAGAACACCAAATAATGCATGCAGAGCAGAATTAGGCCGATACCCACTAATTATCAAAATCCAGAAAAGAGCAGTTAAATTCTATAACCACCTAAAAGGAAGCGATTCCCAAACCTTCCACAACAAAGCCATCACCTACAGAGAGATGAACCTGGAGAAGAGTCCCTAAGCAAGCTGGTCCTGGGGCTCTGTTCACAAACACACCCTACAGAGCCCCATGACAGCAGCACAATTAGACCCAACCAAATCATGAGAAAACAAAAAGATATTTACTTGACACACTGGAAAGAATTAACAAAAAACAGAGCAAACTAGAATGCTATTTGGCCCTACACAGAGAGAGTACACAGCGGCAGAATACCTGACCACTGTGACTGACCCAAAATTAAGGAAAGCTTTGACTATGTACAGACTCAGCGAGCATAGCCTTGCTATTGAGAAAGGCCGACGTAGGCAGACATGGCTCTCAGAGAAGACAGGCTATGTGCTCACTGCCCACAAAATGAGGTGGAAACTGAGCTGCACTTCCTAACCTCCTGCCCAATGTATGACCATATTAGAGAGACATATTTCCCTCCAGATTACACAGATCCACAAGAATTCGAAAACAAATCCAATTTTGAAAAACTCCCATATCTACTGGGTGAAATTCCACAGTGTGCCATCAGAGCAGCAAGATTTGTGACCTGTTGCCACGAAAAGGGCAACCAGTGAAGAACACGCACCATTGTAAATACAACACATATCTATGCTTATTTATTTTATCTTGTGTCCTTTACCATTTGCACATTGTAAAAACACTGTATATATATATATATATATAATATGACATTTGTAATGTCTTTATTGTTTTGAAACTTCTGTATGTGTGATGTCTACTGTTAATTTTTATTGTTTATTTCACTTTATATATTATATACCTTACTTGCTTTGGCAATGTTAACACATGTTTCCCATGCCAATAAAGCCCCTTGAATTGAATTGAATTGAGATTGAGAGAGATTGAGAGAGAGAGAGAGAGAGAGAGAGAGAGATATTGAGAGAGAGATTGAGAGAGATTGAGAGAGAGACAGGAGAGATTGAGAGAGAGAGAGAGATTGAGAGAGAGATTGAGAGAGATTGAGGAGAGATTAGAGAGAGAGACAGAGAGAGAGAGAGAGAGAGAGTCAGAGAGAGAGAGAGAGAGAGACAGAGAGAGAGAGAGAGAGAGAGAGTCAGAGAGAGAGAGAGAGACAGAGAGACAGAGAGAGAGACAGAGAGAGAGACAGAGAGAGAGAGAGAGGAAAAAAGAGAGGGGCCTCTCAGGCTGCTTTTACAGTGAGTTTGAACAGAGAGGAGAGTAAAACCTAACCCTATTGGTTAACTCTAGCCCTAATCCTATTTAACACCCCTATTACCCAGGCCCTTATTACCAGCCCTAATTACCCCAACCCTAATTACCCCAACCCTTATTACCCCAACCCTTATTACCCCAGCCCTTATTGCCAGCCCTTATTACCCCAGCAATTATTAACAGGCCTTATTACCCCAACCTTTATTACCCAGCACTTATTACCAGCCCTTATTACCCCAACCCTTATTTCCCCAACCCTTGTTATCCCAACCCTTATTACCCCCTTATTGCCAGCCCTTATTACCCCCTTATTACCAGCCCTTATTACCCACTTATTACCAGCCCTTATTACCAGCCCTTATTATCCACTTATTACCAGCCCTTATTACCCCAGCCCTTAATACCCCAGCCCTTATTACCAGCCCTTATTACCCCAACCCTTATTACCACAGCCCTAATTGCCCCTTATTTCCCAAACCCTTATTTTCTAGCCTTATTACTAGCCCTTATTACCCCCATTGTGCCAGCCCATATTTCCCATATTACCCCAGCCCTTATTACCCCTTATTACCCCAGCCCTTATTATGACCCTTGCACTCGTATAGGCAGCCCTTATTAATAGCCCTTATTACCCCAATACCTTATTACCACTTATTACCCCAACCATGATACCAGCCATGTGCCCCTTATTACACCAACCCTTATTACCAGCCATATTACCCCCATATTACCCCCCTTATTACCCCCTTAATACCCCAATACATATTACCATGCACTTATTACTCAATATGTCTTGTAATGCCTCGGCCCTTATTACCCTAACCCTTATTGCCAGCCCTTATTATCTCAACCCTTAATACCAGCCCTTAATACCAGCCATTATTACACTAACCCTTATTACCAGCCCTTATTACCAGCCCATATTACCCCAGCCCCTATTACCCCACCCCTTATTACCCCAGCTCTTCTTACCAGCCCTTTTACCCCAGCCCTTATTACCAGCCCTTATTACCAGCCCTTTTACCCCAGCCCTTATTACCAGCCCTTATTACCAGCCCTTATTACCAGCCCTTTTACCCCAGCCCTTATTACCAGCCCTTATTACCAGCGATTTCCCCGAGCCATTATTACCCCAGCCCATATTACCAGCCATTTTCCCCAAGCCCTTATTACCCCAGCCCTTATTACCAGCCCTTTTACCCCAGCCCTTATTACCAGCCCTTATTATCTCAACCCCCATTGCCAGCCCTTATTACCAGCCCTTATTATCTCAACCCACATTACCAGCCCTTATTATCTCAACCCTTATTACCAACCCTTATTACCAGCCCTTATTATCTCAACCCTTATTACCAGCCCCTTATTTCCCCCTTATTACCCCAACCCTTATTACCAGCCCTTATTACCAGCCCTTATTATCTCAACCCTTATTACCAGCCCTTTTACCCAAGCCCATATTACAAGCCCTTATTACCAGCCCTTATTACCAGCCCTTATTACCAGCGATTTCCCCGAGCCCTTATTACCCCAGCCCATATTACCAGCCATTTTCCCCAAGCCCTTATTACCCCAGCCCTTATCACCCCAGCCCTTATTACCAGCCCTTTTACCCCAGCCCTTATTACCAGCCCTTATTATCTCAACCCCTATTGCCAGCCCTTATTACCAGCCCTTATTATCTCAACCCACATTACCAGCCCTTATTATCTCAACCCTTATTACCAACCCTTATTACCAGCCCTTATTATCTCAACCCTTATTACCAGCCCTTATTACCAGCCCTTATTATCTCAACCCTTATTACCAGCCCTTTTACCCAAGCCCATATTACAAGCCCTTATTACCAGCCCTTATTACCAGCCCTTATTTCCCCCTTATTACCCCAACCCTTATTACCAACCCTTATTAACCCCTTATTACACCAACCCTTATTACAGCCCTTATTACCCCCTTATTACCACAGCCCTTATTACCAGTCCTTATTACTCCAGCCCTTATTACCCCCTTATTACCCCAGACCTTATTACCATCCCTTATTACCCCAGCCCTTATTACCCCAGCCCTTATTACCAGCCCTTATTATCTCAACTCTTCTTACCAGCCCTTTTACCCCTGCCCTTATTACCAGCCCTTATTACCAGCCCTTTTACCCCAGCCCTTATTACCAGCCCTTATTACCAGCGATTTCCCCGAGCCCTTATTACCCCAGCCCATATTACCAGCCATTTTCCCCAAGCCCTTATTACCCCAGCCCTTATCACCCCAGCCCTTATTACCAGCCCTTTTACCCCAGCCCTTATTACCAGCCCTTATTATCTCAACCCCTATTGCCAGCCCTTATTACCAGCCCTTATTATCTCAACCCACATTACCAGCCCTTATTATCTCAACCCTTATTACCAACCCTTATTTCCAGCCCTTATTATCTCAACCCTTATTACC
>NW_027000239.1:0-8973 GCF_036934945.1 Oncorhynchus masou masou
GAAACAGTTATAAAGCAATCACATAACATTAAAACAGAACCAAACATTAAAACAGTACCAAATATTAAAACAGTACCAAACATGACCAAACACTAAAACATTACCAAACATGAATACATTACAAAACATTACCAAACATTAATACATTACCAAACATGAGCTCTTTCATCTCACCCCTCAGCCACTGTCAGCCCATCCAACCTATCACCGTAGACCAACCCTCAGCCACTGTCAGCCCATCCAACCTATCACCGTAGACCAACCCTCAGCCACTGTCAGCCCATCCAACCTATCACCGTAGACCAACCCTCAGCCACTGTCAGCCCATCCAACCTATCACCGTAGACCAACCCTCAGCCACTGTCAGCCCATCCCACCCATCACCATAGACCAACCCTCAGCCACTGTCAGCCCATCCCACCCATCACCATAGACCAACCCTCAGCCACTGTCAGCCCATCCCACCCATCACCGTAGACCAACCCTCAGCCACTGTCAGCCAGCCACTGTCAGCCCATCCCACCCATCACCGTAGACCAACCCTCAGCCACTGTCAGCCCATCCCACCCATCACCGTAGACCAACCCTCAGCCACTGTCAGCCCATCCCACCCATCACCGTAGACCAACCCTCAGCCACTGTCAGCCCATCCCACCCATCACCGTAGACCAACCCTCAGCCACTGTCAGCCCATCCCACCCATCACCGTAGACCAACCCTCAGCCACTGTCAGCCCATCCCACCCATCAACCATAGACCAAACCCTCAGCCACTGTCAGCCCATCCCACCCATCACCATAGACCAACCCTCAGCCACTGTCAGCCCATCCCACCCATCACCGTAGACCAACCCTCAGCCACTGTCAGCCCATCCCACCCATCACCGTAGACCAACCCTCAGCCACTGTCAGCCCATCCCACCCATCACCGTAGACCAACCCTCAGCCACTGTCAGCCCATCCCACCCATCACCGTAGACCAACCCTCAGCCACTGTCAGCCCATCCCACCCATCACCGTAGACCAACCCTCAGCCACTGTCAGCCCATCCCACCCATCACCGTAGACCAACCCTCAGCCACTGTCAGCCCATCCCACCCATCACCGTAGACCAACCCCTCAGCCACTGTCAGCCCATCCCACCCATCACCGTAGACCAACCCTCAGCCACTGTCAGCCCATCCCACCCATCACCGTAGACCAACCCTCAGCCACTGTCAGCCCATCCCACGTAGACCAATCAGCCCTGTCAGACCAACCCTCAGCCACTGTCAGCCCATCCCACCCATCACAGACCAACCCTCAGCCACTGTCAGCCCATCCCACCCATCACCGTAGACCAACCCTCAGCCACTGTCAGCCCATCCCACCCATCACCGTAGACCAACCCTCAGCCACTGTCAGCCCATCCCACCCATCACCATAGACCAACCCTCAGCCACTGTCAGCCCATCCCACCCATCACCGTAGACCAACCTCAGCCACTGTCAGCCCATCCCACCCATCACCGTAGACCAACCCTCAGCCACTGTCAGCCCATCCCACCCATCACCGTCAGCCCATCCCACCCATCACCAACCCTCAGCCACTGTCAGCCCATCCCACCCATCACCGTAGACCAACCCTCAGCCACTGTCAGCCCATCCCACCCATCACCGTAGACCAACCCTCAGCCACTGTCAGCCCATCCCACCCATCACCGTAGACCAACCCTCAGCCACTGTCAGCCCATCCCACCCATCACCGTCAGACCAACCCTCAGCCACTGTCAGCCCATCCCACCTATCACCGTAGACCAACCCTCAGCCACTGTCAGCCCATCCCACCTATCACCGTATCTCGTTTGGTTTCCATGTGCCATATATTTTTCAATTGTACTGTGATGGTTTACATACATGTTGAACCTTTCTAATTGTATAGTATCCACAGATAGTGAGCTAAAGATGAAAACCTTTCCTACCAGTAGTATTATATTATTTGTTGACTTCCAGATCGCCCAACACTGCTATTTGTAGGGTTCATTTTAAGTGAAATGTTGTGATTTATTTTTTATTTACCATTCCTGAATCTGTGACCAGAAACAAGGTGTTATAGGGCAATACCAGAATAAATTATCTATTGGTTCTATCTTCTGTTAAAAATCTACAGAGCTGAAATGGTTGTATGCACTGTGTATGTGTGTGTGTGTGTGTGTGTGTGTGTGTGTGTGTGTGTGTAAAGTTGGTGGCAACAAAAAAAGTATAATAATTCATTGGAAAAACTGTTTTTGTACCTGTTTCATAAACCATGTGCCGATTCCATGGCACATCACAAATCTTCCCATTTATTTTTGCAACATGTATGGCACAGCTGTCAACATTGTTGTCCTTTAGATGAAACTGGTATATTTTTCTTTTATGCCAGTTCCTTTCAATAATTAGTATCTTTACTATATGACAGACAAACTAGTGGTAGTATGCAATCAGTTGGTTAAGGTTGATTGAGCAGAGACTCCCCATATATTTTGATAAGCTGCATATGTGACATAACTCCACCGTTTCTATTCATAATGTCTTTAATAAATATAATACCACATAATACCATGTTTTCCTTGAAGAATGTTATTTATTAATCAGTATATTTGACTTACTATTTGTTGCAATATTTGTTGTCTCTTCTGAGGATAAGACTGAAATTGTAACCAACTTTGTGTGTCTTGTTTAAGAAAGAGGATACTTTAAACAACATTTTATTTTTCAATTAGTCATAAATTACAAGTTGTAATCTGTATAAAGGCCATTTTTGAACAAAGGATGAGTCTTTTCTTAATAATCTACTGGAGAATCATTTTGGTTTTAATTATAACTTATATATGAGTGAAGCTTTTAGTGAGAGGTTTAACGCCTGTATGTCATAATATTAGTACCCCAAACTCATTCATTATTTAAATATGCATGTTTAATTATGTCTGGCTTAGCATTCCAAATAAAAATGAATATTATTTGCTCATATGATTAAAACAAGTTGTCTAAGGTGTAGGTAGCTTATATTAGTAAGTAAACTGGTAGAAAGGTCCAAAGAGTTAATCAATGTGATTTATTTTTGTATTTTTCCATAAATAGACCGTATTTACCTCTGTGGATGCAGAATCTTATTTATTTTTGCAAACTTACTGTTGAAGTCGGTGTGTTAAGTTCATTTATATTTTGAGGAATTAATACCAAGTACTTCACCATCCGCCCATTTATCGAATCCCTGAGCTGACAAGGTAAAAAAACTGTCCGTTCTGCCCTGAGCAAGGCTGTTACAGAATGGGAGGGCAGGACTCGTGGTTTGGGTAGGAGGGGTAGAACGGTGAGTTTGGGGTGATTGAGGGCAGGACGGTGGGTTTGGGGGTGGTGGAGGGCAAAACTGTAAATTTAAAGTGGTGAAGGGTAAAACGGTGAATTTGGGGTGGTGGAGGGTAGAACGGTGGGTTTGGGTGGTGGAGGGTAGGACGGTGAGTTTGGGGGGTGGAGGGTGCAGGGACGGTGGGTTTGGGGTGGTGGAGGCCAGGGACGGTGAGTTTGGGGTGGTGGAGGGCAGGACGGTGAGTTTGGGGTGGTGGAGGGGTAGGACGGTGGGTTTGGGGTGGTGGAGGGGTAGGACGGTGGGTTTGGGGTGGTGGAGGGCTAGGACGGTGAGTTTGGGGTGGTGGAGGGCTAGGACGGTGGGTTTGGGGTGGTGGAGGGGTAGGACGGTGGGTTTGGGACAGTGAGTTTGGGGTGGTGGAGGGGTAGGACGGTGGGTTTGGGGTAGGATGGTGGTGGAGGGGTAGGATGGTGGTGGAGGGGTAGGACGGTGGGTTTGGGGTGGTGGAGGGGTAGAATGGTGGTGGAGGGGTAGGATGGTGGAGAGGTAGGACGGTGAGTTTGGGGTGGTGGAGGGGTAGGACGGTGGTTTTGGGGTGGTGGAGGGGTAGGACGGTGGGTTTGGGACGGTGAGTTTGGGGTGGTGGAGGGGTAGGATGGTGAGTTTGGGGTGGTGGAGGGGTAGGATGGTGAGTTTGGGGTGGTGGAGGGGTAGGATGGTGGGTTTGGGCTGGTGGAGGGGTAGATGGATGGTTTTGGGCTGGTGGAGGGTAGGATGGTGGTTTTGGGCTGGTGGAGGGGTAGGACGGTGGTTTTGGGCTGGTGGAGGGGTAGGACGGTGAGTTTGGGCTGGTGGAGGGGTAGGACGGTGAGTTTGGGCTGGTGGAGGGGTAGGGTGGTGGGTTTGGGCTGGTGAGATGGGTAGGATGGTGGGTTTGGGCTGGTGAGATGGGTAGGATGGTGGGTTTGGGCTGGTGAGAGGGGTAGGGTGGTGGGTTTGGGCTGGTGGAGGGGTAGGACGGTGGGTTTGGGACGGTGAGTTTGGGGTGGTGGAGGGGTAGGATGGTGAGTTTGGGGTGGTGGAGGGGTAGGATGGTGAGTTTGGGGTGGTGGAGGGGTAGGATGGTGGGTTTGGGCTGGTGGAGGGGTAGGACGGTGGTTTTGGGCTGGTGGAGGGGTAGGATGGTGGTTTTGGGCTGGTGGAGGGGTAGGACGGTGGTTTTGGGCTGGTGGAGGGGTAGGACGGTGAGTTTGGGCTGGTGGAGGGGTAGGACGGTGAGTTTGGGCTGGTGGAGGGGTAGGGTGGTGGGTTTGGGCTGGTGAGATGGGTAGGATGGTGGGTTTGGGCTGGTGAGATGGGTAGGATGGTGGGTTTGGGCTGGTGAGAGGGGTAGGGTGGTGGGTTTGGGCTGGTGAGAGGGTTAGGGTGGTGGGTTTGGGCTGGTGAGAGGGGTAGGGTGGTGGGTTTGGGCTGGTGAGAGGGGTAGGGTGGTGGGTTTGGGCTGGTGAGAGGGGTGCAGGTCTCGCTGCTTTGTTTGGAAGGAGAAACCTCTGATTTGAAGGTTGTTTGGGAACAACAGGGAGAGTCATGAGTACGGCAATACAAGTGAGAAGAAACCTGTAACATCTGGACTTAATGCTGTGTACCTTACCTTCATGAACCAAAACAGTCCGGCCCCCTCAGACAAAAACTCTTACCCTAAAGGTATGATCAAATAGATTTGCAGGTTGAGGAAATTAGATTTTACAAGCGTTTGGTCAACTTCGCTATTGAGGTGATGAGCGGCTAAAGGAAACCTGCTGCTCTCCTGAACATGTTTATATGTGCAGTGGAATGTTTTGTCTCGTGGACCAGCATTGACCCACTATAACAGCAGACATCATTCTGTAGAATTACTCTGAAGAGGTTTATCTGGTCCCCAATGACCTGTCCACCTTTTTGATTGGCCCACATGGTGTAACCTCACAAGCACAGCAGTGCCTGGCTCACTCCACTTCCCCTCTCATTCTCCTCCTCTGCCCAGATTCTCTGTCTCCACTCCCTCTGGAATCAATGAAAAGAGGCCTGGAGTGCTGTGGAAGACTTCTCTGTCTGGCTGCTCAGGGCCTGAAAGCACTGTCACTAAGGGGTTATTATGTTTGTGTGTGAAAAGGAGAGACTTTAATACACCCCCACTTATGGCTGTGTGTGAGAGAGAGAACGCGAGAGAGGCTGAATACACTCCCACTCAGAGGCTCGTCCAAAGAGAGAGGAGAGCCTCTGTTCACATCAGAGGCCACCATGGCACAGCGCCCTGTGGCGCCCTCCGTTTTGGAATTGCCCTGGCTCCTCCCCTTTTTGTCTTCATGAAACGACAAGGAAACTACTGTATTAATCCAGAAACTTCTCTTTCACTGTGCCAGTGTGGAACCAGTCCTACTACAGACTGCAGAGTGCCTCACAGCAGATGTTCTCATGTTTTAGAAGTGCTTTTAGGAGTGAATCAATACTTTGTTGCCCAAAAAGAGTGAGAGATACTTTGTCCTCTGCTTGAGGAAGGGCCCCCTTTGTCTTCTGCCTGAGGAAGGGCCCCCCTCTGTCCTCTGCCTGAGGAAGGGCCCCCTCTGTCCTCTGCCTGAGGAAGGGCCCCCTCTGTCCTCTGCCTGAGGAAGGGCCCCCTCTGTCCTCTGCCTGAGGAAGGGCCCTTGTCCTCTGCCTGAGGAAGGGCCCCCTTGTCCTCTGCCTGGAGGAAGGGCCTCCCCCTTGTCCTCTGCCTGAGGAAGGGCCCCCTTTGTCCTCTGCCTGAGGAAGGGCCCCCTTGTCCTCTGCCTGAGGAAGGGCCCCCTTGTCCCTCTGCCTGAGGAAGGGCCCCCTTTGTCCTCTGCCTGGAGGAAGGGCCCCCTTGTCCTCTGCCTGAGGAAGGGCCCCCTTGTCCTTGCCTGAGGAAGGGCCCCCTTGTCCTCTGCCTGAGGAAGGGCCCTTTGTCCTCTGCCTCCTCTGCCTGAGGAAGGGCCCCCTTTGTCCTCTGCCTGAGGAAGGGCCCCTTGTCCTCTGCCTGAGGAAGGGCCCCCTTTGTCCTCTGCCTGAGGAAGGGCCCCCTCTGTGAGGAAGGGCCCTCTGTCCTCTGCCGAGGGAAGGGCCCCTCTGTCCGAGGAAGGGCCCCCTCTGTCCTCTGCCTGAGGAAGGGCCCCCTCTGTCCTCTGCCTGAGGAAGGGCCCCCTCTGTCCTCTGCCTGAGGAAGGGCCCCCTCTGTCCTCTGCCTGAGGAAGGGCCCCCTCTGTCCTCTGCCTGAGGAAGGGCCCCCCTTTGTCCTCTGCCTGAGGAAGGGCCCCCCTTTGTCCTCTGCCTGAGGAAGGGCCCCCTTTGTCCTCTGCCTGAGGAAGGGCCCCCCTTTGTCCTCTGCCTGAGGAAGGGCTCCTTGTCCTCTGCCAGAGGAAGGGCCCCCTTGTCCTCTGCCTGAGGAAGGGCCCCCTCTGTCCTCTGCCTGAGGAAGGGCCCCTCTGTCCTCTCTGAGGAAGGCCCCCTGAGGAAGGGCCCCCTTTGTCCTCTGCCTGAGGAAGGGCCCCCCTTTGTCCTCTGCCTGAGGAAGGGCCCCCCTTTGTCCTCTGCCTGAGGAAGGGCCCCCTTTGTCCTCTGCCTGAGGAAGGGCCCCCTTTGTCCTCTGCCTGAGGAAGGGCCCCCTTTGTCCTCTGCCTGAGGAAGGGCCCCCTTTGTCCTCTGCCTGAGGAAGGGCCCCCTCTGTCCGAGGAAGGGCCCCCTCTGCCTGAGGAAGGGCCCCCTCTGTCCTCTGCCTGAGGAAGGGCCCCCTCTGTCCTCTGCCTGAGGAAGGGCCCCCTCTGTCCTCTGCCTGAGGAAGGGCCCCCTCTGTCCTCTGCCTGAGGAAGGGCCCCTCTGTCCTCTGCCTGAGGAAGGGCCCCTCTGTCCTCTGCCTGAGGAAGGGCCTCTCTGTCCTCTGCCTGAGGAAGGGCCCCCTTTGTCCTCTGCCTGAGGAAGGGCCCCCTTTGTCCTCTGCCTGAGGAAGGGCCCCCTTTGTCCTCTGCCTGAGGAAGGGCCCCCTTTGTCCTCTGCCTGAGGAAGGGCCCCCCTTTGTCCTCTGCCTGAGGAAGGGCCCCCCTTTGTCCTCTGCCTGAGGAAGGGCCCCCCTTGTCCTCTGCCTGAGGAAGGGCCCCCTTTGTCCTCTGCCTGAGGAAGGGCCTCTGTCCTCTGCCTGAGGAAGGGCCTCTGTCCTCTGCCTGAGGAAGGGGCCTCTCTGTCCTCTGCCTGAGGAAGGGGCCTCTCTGTCCTCTGCCTGAGGAAGGGGCCTCTCTGTCCTCTGCCTGAGGAAGGGGCCTCTCTGTCCTCTGCGTGAGGAAGGGGCCTCTCTGTCCTCTGCGTGAGGAAGGGGCCTCTCTGTCCTCTGCCTGAGGAAGGGGCCTCTCTGTCCTCTGCCTGAGGAAGGGGCCTCTCTGTCCTCTGCCTGAGGAAGGGGACTCTCTGTCCTCTGCCTGAGGAAGGGGCCTCTCTGTCCTCTGCCTGAGGAAGGGCCCCCTCTGTCCTCTGCCTGAGGAAGGGCCCCCTCTGTCCTCTGCCTGAGGAAGGGCCCCTCTGTCCTCTGCCTGAGGAAGGGCCCTCTGTCCTCTGCCTGAGGAAGGGCCCCTCTGTCCTCTGCCTGAGGAAGGGCCCCTCTGTCCTCTGCCTTAGGAAGGGCCCCCTCTGTCCTCTGCCAGAGGAAGGGCCGGGGAGGCTAATAGAGAAAAGTCTCAGCAGAGGAATGCCAACTACAATAAATGGGGCGATGGAAGGAAAGAAACTTGTTTGTGAAAAGTTAAACAAAAGCACTGAGCTTTGTGTGAACTTTGCGGTTCAAAGGCTGAGTCATATTTTACTATGTACCGTTATTGGTGTTTTTAACAGTGAAGAGAATAAAGAGATTTCTTCTGCGTCAGATCACAGAGCCGATAACACGAGGAAGGCAGATCACAGAGCCGATAACATGAGGAAGGCAGATCACAGAGCCGATAACATGAGGAAGTCAGATCACAGAGGCGATAACATGAGGAAGTCAGATCACAGAGCCGATGACATGAGGAAGTCAGATCACAGAGCCGATGACATGAGGAAGTCAGATCACAGAGCCGATGACATGAGGAAGTCAGATCACAGAGCCGATGACATGAGGAAGTCAGATCACAGAGCCGATGACATGAGGAAGTCAGATCACAGAGCCGATGACATGAGGAAGTCAGATCACAGAGCCGATGACATGAAGTCAGATCACAGAGCCGATGACATGAGGAAGTCAGATCACAGAGCCGATAACATGAGGAAGTCAGATCACAGAGCCGATGACATGAGGAAGTCAGATCACAGAGCCGATGACATGAGGAAGTCAGATCACAGAGCCGATGACATGAGGGAAGTCAGATCACAGAGCCGATGACACGAGGAAGTCAGATCACAGAGCACGATGGAAGTCAGATCACAGAGCCGATGACACGAGGAAGTCAGATCACAGAGCCGATGACACGAGGAAGTCAGATCACAGAGCCGATGACACGAGGAAGTCAGATCACAGAGCCGATAACACGAGGAAGTCAGATCTGGTGAGCCGATAACACGAGGAAGTCAGATCACAGAGCCGATAACACGAGGAAGTCAGATCACAGAGCCGATAACACGAGGAAGT
>NW_027000240.1:0-2500 GCF_036934945.1 Oncorhynchus masou masou
AGTATGGTTGATATTACGAGTCATAGAGTACGGTTGATATTGTGAGTCGTAGAGTACGGTTGATATTGTGAGTCATAGAGTATGGTTGATATTGTGAGTCGAGAGTACGGTTGATATTATGAGTCATGAGAGTACGGTTGATAATACGAGTCGAGAGTACGGTTGATATTACGAGTCATAGAGTACGGTTGATATTATGAGTCATGAGTACGGTTGATATTGTGAGTCGTAGAGTACGGTTGATATTTCGAGTCGTAGAGCAGTGGTTGATATTACGAGTCGTGAGTACGGTTGATATTACGAGTCATAGAGTACGGTTATTTCGAGTCGTGATCGGTTGATACATGAGTCATAGAGTACGGTTGATATTGCGAGTCATAGAGTACGGTTGATATTACGAGTCATAGAGTACGGTTGATATTACGAGTCGTAGAGTACGGTTGATATTGTGAGTCGTAGAGTACGGTTGATATTTCGAGTCGTAGAGTACGGTTGATATTTCAGCAGAGTTGAGGTCCTGTAGTTGAGGCAGGTGTCAGTCATTGTCTCAGAGGCAGGTGTTAGTCATTGTCTCTGATTGGGAGCCATATTTAGGTAGCCTGTTTTGTGTTGGGTTTTGTGGGTGATTGTTCCTGTCTTTGTGTTTGTTACACCAGATAAGGCTGTTTTCGGTATTTCACGGTTCTTGTTTTTTGTATATTGTTCTATTTACATCTTTATTAAAGATGTATCTAAATAACCACGCTGCGTTTTGGTCCGCCTCTCCTTCAACAGAAGAATCCCGTGACACAGGGATGAATGTTTAGGTAATGTGTCTGAGGTCTCTGGCTTGACTTGTCTTGAGTGGAACTCAGACATATTCAGACATACTGTATATTCCCATCCGTTTGTATATCAATATCAAATCACTTCTGGGTAACCTGCTATTGATCAGATACTGTACAGACCTGCTATTGATCAGATACTGTACAGACCTGCTATTGATCAGATACTGTACAGACCTGCTATTAAACATATACTGTACAGACCTGCTATTGATCAGATACTGTACATACCTTCTATTGATCAGATACTGTACAGACCTGCTATTGATCAGATACTGTACATACCTGCTATTGATCAGATACTGTACAGACCTGCTATTGATCAGATACTGTACAGACCTGCTATTAAACATATACTGTACAGACCTGCTATTGATCAGGGTTATGTTCAGGCCTATAGAATAAACAGTATTCCTTTATAGTTTCTACAGCAGCATCTCATCCTTATTCCACCGAGGACTCTGGAGTCAAATAACGGGGTGTAACGTCACGCGAAGCAGAATGACGACGGATTGCCAGTGACGCCGTCGTTTGAGTTCTGCACGCACGCTGACTGATCACTGGAGACACTGTATGCAAGTGTGTTTGTTTTTATTATTCTTCACATTCTTTCAGCGGACCAAGGTCCTTTTGCTCCTTCCCACCAATGAACCAGTTCAGCGATGTCCATGTTTGATTTTGACAACCATAACAACCCACGGAAATGGTACAAGACAACAATAAAATTCCGCGTCCCAAATGGAACCATCTTCCCTATATAGTGCACTGCTTTTTTTTGGGGGCCCGGAGCACTATGTTCCCTGGTCAAAAGTAGTGCACTATAGAGGGGAATATGGTGCCGTTTGGAACGCAGCCCGAGTGACTCACGACTGCCTGTCTGTCTGTCTAGCTGCACATCGCATTTCGAACAATAATATAATTAGCGGGTTAATGATATTCTGTCGACTCAAACGCCGTGGCTGGTTATTCATTTGTCCGTCCTAGAAATCCATGGATGCTGTCTGTCACAGATACATTACTGTCCCTCTGTTACATGGCCCAGATGAAATCAAGCACGCACACACGCATGCACACACACATCACACACACACACACACACACACACACACACACACACACACACACATACACACACACGAGACACACACACACACACACACGCATCGCACATGATACACACTAACCTAGGCCCCTGCGTCTATGCTCACTATACAGTAAGTACTAGTTTTGACAAGCGCTCATACCCATAGGGCTCTAGTCCAAACCAGGACTGATCTACATGAGAACATATAACGCATGGCCTAGTTATGTGTACAAACGTCATGGCCTAGGTTAGTGTGTGTGTTTCGGGGGTGTGTGTGTGTGTGTGTGGGCGTGTGTGTGTGTGTGCGTGTGTGTGTGTGTGTTTCAGGGGTGCGTGTGTGTGTGTGTTTCAGGGGTGTGTATGTGTGTCTATGTGTGTGTGCATAAGGGGTGTGTGTGTGTGTCTGTGTGTGTGTGTGTGTATGTGTGTGTGTGTGTGTTTCAGGGGTGCGTGTCTGGTGTGTGTGTGTGTGCGTGTGTGTGTGTGTGTGCGTGCGTGTGTGCGTGTTTAAGTGATGTGTGTGTGTGTTCCAGTGGTATATGTGTGTGTGTGTGTATTTGTGTGTGTGTGTGTGTGTGTGTGCGTGTGTGTA
>NW_027000240.1:5000-8972 GCF_036934945.1 Oncorhynchus masou masou
AAACTACATTCCAAACTACAGTCCAAACTACAGTCCAAACTACAGTCCAAACTACAGTATGTATTCTGATGAATACGACTACTGTCACCTTTAAAGATCATATAACCAAGTTGACACACAGGGTTGGCGAAAATGTTTTGTAGGCTACAGTCCAAGCTACAGTCCAAGCTACAGTCCAACTCAGTCCAAGCTAGGCCAAGCCACAGTCCAAGCTACAGTCCAAACTACAGTCCAAACTACAGTCCAAACTACAGTCCAAGCTAAACGACAGTCCAAGCTACAGTCCAAGCTACAGTCCAAGCTACAGTCCAAACTACAGTTTCCAAACGACAGTCCAAACTACAGTCCAAGCAACAGTCCAAACTACATGTCCAAGCTACAGTCCAAACTACAGTCCAAACTACATTCCAAACGACAGTCCAAACTACAGTCCAAGCTACAGTATGTATTCTGATGGTACGACTACTGTCACCTTTAAAGATCATATAACCAAGTTGAATAAACACCCGGAGGTAAGGACAGCACTGGAGCTGCCCATGGGAGACGCAAATATCACTTAGTCCTATTATTGATATCTACATAGCAATGAAGTCAATCACACTGCTGCTCTCAGTGATGTGAATCACACTGCTGCTCACTCAGTGATGTGAATCACACTGCTGCTCTCAGTGATGTGAATCACACTGCTGCTCACTCAGTGATGTGAATCACACTGCTGCTCCCTCTGTGATGTGAATCACACTGCTGCTCCCTCAGTGATGTGAATCACACTGCTGCTCCTCAGTGATGTGAATCACACTGCTGCTCTCTGTGATGTGAATCACACTGCTGCTCTCTGTGATGTGAATCACACTGCTGCTCCCTCAGTGATGTGAATCACACTGCTGCTCTCAGTGATGTGAATCACACTGCTGCTCTCAGTGATGTGAATCACACTGCTGCTCTCTCAGTGATGTGGAATCACACTGCTGCCTCTCTCAGTGATGTGAATCACACTGCTGCTCTCTCAGTGATATGAACCTATCACTGCTGATCTGCTGTCATGTGAATCCCACTGCTGCTCACTCAGTGATGTGAATCACACTGTTGCTCCTCAGTGATGTGAATCACACTGCTGCTCTCAGTGATGTGAATCACACTGCTGCTCCCTCGAGGATGTGAATCACACTGCTGCTCTCAGTGATGTGAATCACACTGCTGCTCTCTCAGTGATGTGAATCACACTGCTGCTCTCTCAGTGATGTGGATCACACTGCTGCTCTCTCATTGAAGTGAATCACACTGCTGCTCTCTCAGTGATGTGAATCACACTGCTGCTCTCTCAGTGATGTGAATCACACTGCTGCTCCCTCGGGGATGTGAATCACACTGCTGCGCTCTCAGTGATGTGAATCACACTGCTGCTCTCTCAGTGATGTGAATCACACTGCTGCTCCCTCGGGGATGTGAATCACACTGCAGCTCTCTCAGGGATGTCAATCACTCTGCTTTTTCAGCATCTGCATAGTGCAGATTCCAGTCTATTGAATAAAAATTTATGAGCACTTTTAAAGGTGGACTCAGCGATATGACTTAGGATGAAGAAAGTAAACAGCATCGTGAGTCAATTCTACACAACAACTAAGAGCATTGAAGCACGAGGCTCAACTCTCCACTGCTTTCAGGTTCTGGCTACCACGCTGTGAAGTTCAGTATTTCTGAGCTTCCCCTGAAACAGTCTTTCTCTCTGTTAGCTGACAGTCTTTCTCTGTCTTTCTCTGTTAGGCTGAGGTCTTTCTCTGTTAGCTGAGAGTCTTTCTCTGATAGCTGAGGTCTTTCTCTGTAGGCTGGGGTCTTTCTCCGTTGGCGAGGTCTTTCTCTGTTAGCGCAGAGGTCTCTTTCTCTGTTAGCTGAGGTCTTTCTCTGTAGGCTGAGGTCTTTCTCTGTTGGCTGAGGTCTTTCTCTGTTGGCTAGGGTGCTCTCTGTTAGCTGGGGGTCTCTGTTAGGCTGAGGTCTTTCCCTGTGCTTTGGGGTCTTTCTCATGGGCATAAGGTCTTCCTGTTAGCTGTCTTTCTCTGTTAGCTGAGGTCTTTCTCTGTTAGCTGAGGTCTTTCTCTGATAGCTGAGGTCTTTCTCTGTAGGCTGAGGTCTTTCTCTGTTAGCTGAGGTCTTTCTCTGTAGGCTGAGGTCTAAAACTCAAAAATATACTGTTCTTCTGCTCCTATCCAGAGTGATCTGTAGTACTGCAGTAATGCTTGGTACTATCCAGAGTGATCTGTAGTACTGCCATACTGCCTGGTACTATCCAGAGTGGTCTGTAGTACTGCAGTACTGCTTGGTACAACAGTGTCAAAGTACATTCAAAAGCCAGGGTAACAAGTCTGCTGAAAACTGCGTAAAGAATTATCGGCACGCCCACCAACAAAACCTTTCTGGACAGTTTACTACACCAACATGCTGAGGACGGTAAACAAAACAGCAGAGGAACCCCTCCAATGTGCTCAACCTCCCGTCCAGGAAGCGCAAACTGGTCAGGTCTGGCCTATCCCAGTCTCACTGGGGTCTCCTCTCAGGCAGTTTACAGGTGCATCAGAGCACAACCAAAGGTCTCACCTGCTGCCTGTGCGTGTGCGTGTGTGTGTGTGTGTGTGTGTGTGTGTGTGTGTGTGTGTGTGTGTGTGTGTGTGTGTGTGTGTGTGTGTGTGTGTGTGTGTGTGTGTGTGTGTGTGTGTGTATACACACTATGAAAGAAGTTGTCTTTCAGGTCCACCAGTCACCAGGAGGACAGAGCAATATCTCCATTAGCAACAAAACTGGCTCTATTTTCGATCAAACACTGCTGCCTTCCCATGAAGGGATTACTGGGCCTTTACCTGGCCTGACCTTCCTCTCTGCTGCCTTCCTATGGAGGGATTACTGGGCCTTTACCTAGCCTGACCTTCCTCTCTGCTGCCTTCCTATGGAGGGATTACTGGGCCTTTACCTAGCCTGACCTTCCTCTCTGCTGCCTTCCCATGAAGGGATAACTGGGCCTTTACCTAGCCTGACCTTCCTCTCTGCTGCCTTCCTATGGAGGGATTACTGGGCCTTTACCTAGCCTGACCTTCCTCTCTGCTGCCTTCCTATGGAGGGATTACTGGGCCTTTACCTAGCCTGACCTTCCTCTCTGCTGCCTTCCCATGAAGGGATTACTGGGCCTTTACCTAGCCTGACCTTCCTCTCTGCTGCCTTCCTATGGAGGGATTACTGGGCCTTTACCTAGCCTGACCTTCCTCTCTGCTGCCTTCCTATGGAGGGATTACTGGGCCTTTACCTAGTCTGACCTTCCTCTCTGCTGCCTTCCTATGGAGGGATTACTGGGCCTTTACCTAGCCTGACCTTCCTCTCTGCTGCCTTCCTATGGAGGGATTACTGGGCCTTTACCTAGCCTGACCTTCCTCTCTGCTGCCTTCCTATGGGCGGATTACTGGGCCTTTACCTAGCCTGACCTTCCTCTCTGTTGCCTTCCCATGAAGGGATTACTGGGCCTTTACCTAGCCTGACCTTCCTCTCTGCTGCCTTCCTATGGAGGGATTACTGGGCCTTTACCTAGCCTGACCTTCCTCTCTGCTGCCTTCCTATGGGCGGATTACTGGGCCTTTACCTAGCCTGACCTTCCTCTCTGCTGCCTTCCTATGGAGGGATTACTGGGCCTTTACCTAGCCTGACCTTCCTCTCTGCTGCCTTCCTATGGAGGGATTACTGGGCCTTTACCTAGCCTGACCTTCCTCTCTGCTGCCTTCCTATGGGAGGGATTACTGGGCCTTTACCTAGCCTGACCTTCCTCTCTGCTGCCTTCCCATGGAGGGATTACTGGGCCTTTACCTAGCCTGACCTTCCTCTCTGCTGCCTTCCTATGGAGGGATTACTGGGCCTTTACCTAGCCTGACCTTTCCTCTCTGCTGCCTTCCTATGGGCGGATTACTGGGCCTTTACCTAGCCTGACCTTCCTCT
>NW_027000241.1:0-8971 GCF_036934945.1 Oncorhynchus masou masou
ATGCCCACTCTGTAATGTGATTAAACAGAGGTTTTGGGCTGGGTCTAAGCAATGTCACTGTAGTGGCAGGGGACATGCTCAACACAAGACATCTCAGGCACAATAGATCTCAGCCAGGAACACACTCAGTTTTCCTGATTCCTTGCATCCTCTGTTCTCACTTCCATTCCAACCGTGTGTGAGGAGAAGGTCCATGGTGCCTCACCTCAGGCCTTTTCACCAATGCATTTTGGCAAGGAGAGAGGATGCAAGAAAGTGGGCTCCTATTCGCCGTGAAGACAGAGATAGGAGCGTGTGTGTGATGATGTAGAGGTGAAGACAGAGATAGGAGCGCATGTGTGTGTGATGACGTAGAGGTGAAGACAGAGATAGGAGCGCATGTGTGTGTGATGACGTAGAGGTGAAGACAGAGATAGGAGCGCATGTGTGTGATGACGTAGAGGTGAAGACAGAGATAGGAGCGCATGTGTGTGTGATGACGTAGAGGTGAAGACAGAGATAGGAGCGCATGTGTGTGATGACGTAGAGGTGAAGACAGAGATAGGAGCGCATGTGTGTGTGATGACGTAGAGGTGAAGACAGATAGGAGCGCATGTGTGTGTGATGATGTAGAGGTGAAGACAGACATAGGAGCGTGTGTGGGATGATGTAGAGGTGAAGACAGAGATAGGAGCGTGTGTGATGATGTAGAGGTGAATACAGAGATAGGAGCGCGTGTGATGACGTAGAGGTGAAGACAGAGATAGGAGCGTGTGTGGGATGACGTAGAGGTGAAGACAGAGATAGGAGCGTGTGTGTGATGACGTAGAGGTGAAGACAGAGATAGGAGCGCGTGTGTGATGACGTAGAGGTGAAGACAGAGATAGGAGCGCATGTGTGTGTGATGACGTAGAGGTGAAGACAGAGATAGGAGCGCATGTGTGTGTGATGACGTAGAGGTGAAGACAGAGATAGGAGCGCATGTGTGTGTGATGATGTAGAGGTGAAGACAGAGATAGGAGCGTGTGTGGGATGATGTAGAGGTGAAGACAGAGATAGGAGCGTGTGTGTGATGATGTAGAGGTGAAGACAGAGATAGGAGCGTGTGTGTGATGATGTAGAGGTGAAGACAGAGATAGGAGCGTGTGTGTGATGAGCGTAGAGGTGAAGACAGTAATAGGAGCCCACTTTCTTGCATCCTCGCACACACACACGTGCCACCCACACCACGCAACATGCCAACACACACACAGACACAACGACAGATTTGACAGCGAGTCCATCGTTCAGTGGAACCACATCCACATTATGAGACGCTGTGCTCCCGATGCAACATCCGATGCAACTAGTCTCCCGATGAGGCCTAGCTCCCGTGCAACTAGTCTCGATGATGTCTCCCGAACTAGTCTCGATGCAACTAGTCTCCCGATCCACTCAGTGAAGTAACAGAACACCAAACCACCAGCTGGGTCTTGTCAGTGTATTTGTTTACTAAACACCACAGAGAGACTGGGGATGCTGGAGCTCTCTAGCGTAAACTAGGACAGCTCTGTTTAAAAACCACTTCACAAACACACGCTGTGGTCACAGACAAACAACAGGCTGTGGACTTCACTGAACTAAAGTATCCTCCTTCTGCTCTCTTCTTCCTCTCTCTCCCTGACCATCGCTCCTGCCTCATTCTCTCCATCCAGTACAGGGCTCTTCTCCCAATACGTCCCTTGATCCTCGTTAAGTTCTCTTCTGGTCTCCTTATCAAAATTCATTGAGAAGAGGACCCGAGGGAATGACCTTGGACCTCCTACAATGTGGTTTTTGACGAGGAGAGAGGATGCGAGGAAAGTCAGATTGAGAATGAGCCATGGTCAGAATTGTAGCAAACACAGCCATATTTGGACATTTGCATT
The DNA here is from genome assembly GCF_036934945.1 of Oncorhynchus masou masou. Lineage (NCBI taxonomy): Eukaryota > Metazoa > Chordata > Actinopteri > Salmoniformes > Salmonidae > Oncorhynchus > Oncorhynchus masou. The sequence goes on from NW_027000241.1 coordinate 1,887, forward strand.
GAAGCTGCAGGCCATTCCTGCAGCTACGGTCTCTGTTCTGACCAGGTTGCAGGCCATTCCTGCTACGGTCTCTGTTCTGACCACGTTGCAGGCCATTCCTGCTACGGTCACCACGTTGCAGGCCATTCCTGCTACGGTCTCTGTTCTGACCAGGTTGCAGGCCATTCCTGCTACGGTCTCTGTTCTGACCACGTTGCAGGCCATTCCTGCCAGCTACGGTCTCTGTTCTGACCACGTTGCAGGCCATTCCTGCTGGTCTATGTCTGACCACGTTGCAGGCCATTCCTGCCAGCTACGGTCTCTGTTCTGACCACGTTGCAGGCCATTCCTGCCAGCCACGGTCTCTGTTCTGACCACGTTGCAGGCCATTCCTGCCAGCTACGGTCTCCTGTTCTGACCACGTTGCAGGCCATTCCTGCTGCTACGGTCTCTGTTCTGACCACGTTGCAGGCCATTCCTGCCAGCTACGGTCTCTGTTCTGACCACGTTGCAGGCCATTCCTGCCAGCTACGGTCTCTGTTCTGACCACGTTGCAGGCCATTCCTGCCAGCTACGGTCTCTGTTCTGACCACGTTGCAGGCCATTCCTGCCAGCTACGGTCTCTGTTCTGACCAAGTTGCAGACCATTCCTGCTACGGTCTCTGTTCTGACCACGTTGCAGGCCATTCCTGCCAGCTACGGTCTCTGTTCTGACCACGTTGCAGGCCATTCCTGCCAGCTACGGTCTCTGTTCTGACCATGTTGCAGGTCATTCCTGACTGCTACGGTCTCTGTTCTGACCACGTTGCAGGCCATTCCTGCTACGGTCTCTGTTCTGACCACGTTGCAGGCCATTCCTGCTACGGTCTCTGTTCTGACCACGTTGCTGGTCATTCCTGCTACGATCTCTGTTCTGACCACGTTGCAGCCCATTCCTCCCAGCTACGGTCTCTGTTCTGACCACGTTGCAGGCCATTCCTGCTACGGTCTCTGTTCTGACCACGTTGCAGGCCATTCCTCCCAGCTACGGTCTCTGTTCTGACCACGTTGCAGGCCATTCCTGCCAGCTACGGCAGGCCATCTCTGTTCTGACCACGTTGCAGGCCATTCCTGCTACGGTCTCTGTTCTGACCACGTTGCAGGCCATTTCCTGCCAGCTACGGTCTCTGTTCTGACCACGTTGCTGGCCATTCCTGCTACGGTCTCTGTTCTGACCACGTTGCTGGCGCCGCTCCCTAGCCATCATCGTCTTCCAAATAACAAACGGCCCAAGTTGACATCATTCCAAAATCTTAACTCTCCCTCTCCACCTCTCGCTCTCTCTGTCTGATTCCTTCTCTGATATACTTCCTCTAGTGATTATGGAAACAATGGCTGCAGTTGACATCATTCCAAAATCTTTAACTCTCCCTTCTCCTCTCTTTGTCCTATCCCACTTTCTGCATCTCTCCACCTCTCGCTCTCTGTCTGATTCCTTCCTGATATACCTCTCTCGTGATTATGGAAACAATGTCCCAAGTTGACATAATTCCAAAATCTTTAGCTCTGCCTCTCTCCATCCTGCAATATATTTCCCTCTACTTCTATCAATCTCACTCCTCTAAATCTTTCTCCACGTTTACCATGTCCTATTCCATCTCTCTATCCCACTCTCCTTCATCTGTCATGGGCCTTTCAATAAATAACATCCTCAGTTGACATCATCCAACTGATACGTTGCTGGCCTTCCTCTCTTCACCCTTCATCATTCTTTCTCCTCTCGGTCAATCTCTCTCCACCTCTTCCCTGTCCATACCAAAATCTTTCCTCCTCCCCCTCTCTTACGATCCCCAGTTCTCTCTTATATATCAGGGAATTATCAAATGGCTGCAGTTGACACATCTTTAACTCTATCCCCAGTTTAGATCATTACCAAATCAACAATATCCCCAGTTGAGATCATTACCAAATCAACAATATCCCCAGTTCAGATTATTACCAAATCAACAATATCCCCAGTTGAGATCATTACCAAATCAACAATATCCCCAGTTGAGATCATTACCAAATCAACAATAGCCCCAGTTCAGATCATTACCAAATCAACAATAGCCCCAGTTTAGATCATTACTAAATCAACAATAGCCCCAGTTCAGATCATTACCAAATCAACAATATCCCCAGTTGAGATCATTACCAAATCAACAATATCCCCAGTTTAGATCATTACCAAATCAACAATATCCCCAGTTGAGATCATTACCAAATCAACAATAGCCCCAGTTTAGATCATTACTCTCAACAATAGCCCAAGTTCAGAATTTCAAATCAACAATATCCCCAGTTGAGATCATTACCAAATCGACAATAGCCCCAGTTTAGATCATTACCAAATCAACAATATCCCAGTTCAGATCATTACCAAATCAACAATATCCCCAGTTGAGATTATTACCAAATCGACAATAGCCCCAGTTCAGATCATTACCAAATCAACAATAGCCCCAGTTCAGATCAAAAATCAACAAATCACTGGCTTCCAGTTGAGTCATGATCCAAACAAGACCATGGTGCTTGCCTACTGAGCTGTGACCAACGGCATCAACAATAGCCTCCAGGCTCTGATCAGGCAACACCAAGCAATATCACTGCAGTTGATCATTACCTCAACCTGCCCCAGTTCCCTACCATTGAAAGTACAGTTCCCCCAGTTTAGATCAAAACTAAATCAACTCTAGCCCCCCCAATGGTGGAACAAACCCCCTACGACGCCAGGACAGCGGAGTCAATCACCACCTTCCGGAGACACCTGAAACCCCACCTTTCAGGAATACCAAATAGGATAAGTTGAATCATTCCTCAACAATATCCCCTTAATGATTTAGATGCACTATTGTAAAGTGGCTGTTCCACTGGATTCAGAAGGTGTATTCACCAATTTGTAAGTCGCCAGATAAGAGCCGCCTGCTAAATGACTTAAATGTAATGTAATGTAAATGTAACAATAGCCCCAGTTCAGATCATTACCAAATCAACAATATCCCCAGTTGAGATTATTACCAAATCAACAATAGCCCCAGTTTAGATCATTACCAAATCAACAATAGCCCCAGTTCAGATCATTACCAAATCAACAATATCCCCAGTTGAGATTATTACCAAATCAACAATCGCCCCAGTTTAGATCATTACCAAATCAACAATAGCCCCAGTTGAGATCATTACCAAATCAACAATATCCCCAGTTGAGATTATTACCAAATCAACAATAGCCCCAGTTTAGATCATTACCAAATCAACAATAGCCCCAGTTTAGATCATTACCAAATCAACAATAGCCCAAGTTCAGATCATTACAAATCAACAATATCCCCAGTTCAGATCATTACCAAATCAACAATAGCCCCAGTTGAGATCATTACCAAATCAACAATATCCCCAGTTCAGATCATTACCAAATCAACAATAGCCCCAGTTGAGATCATTACCAAATCAACAATATCCCCAGTTGAGATCATTACCAAATCAACAATATCCCCAGTTCAGATCATTACCAAATCAACAATATCCCCAGTTCAGATCATTACCAAATCAACAATATCCCCAGTTGAGATCATTCCCAAATCAACAATATCCCCAGTTGAGATTATTACCAAATCAATAGCCCCAGTTTAGATCTCTTACCAAATCAACAATAGCCCCAGTTCAGATCTTATTCCATGTGGTTACAATATCCCCAGTTGAGATCATTACCAAATCAACAATAGCCCAAGTTCAGATCATTTTCACCAAATCAACAATATCCCCAGTTCCAGATCATTACCAACATCAACAATAGCCCCAGTTTAGATCATTTTCCTCAGGTCAATCTCTGTCTGTCTGTCTGTGTGTGTGTTGAGATGTGTTACCAAATCAACAATATCCCCAGTTCAGTGTGTGTGTGTGTGTGTGTGTGTGTGTGTGCGGTCAAGGAGAAACTGAGAAACCTTCGACAGGCCTTAGTAAGAGTTTGAACTACACATCAAATTCAGCCTCACTCAACCCAGGTCAGAAAATCAATCTAGATTCCATTAATAAAACATCAAACTTAACCAACATGTTCTACAGAGGATTTTAGAAGCCATTAAATGAGGTTTGATTTGTTCCAGAGGAAATTGAGATGGAAAGGACCCAAAACTTCTAGTTTGTGTGTGTAGGACCCAAAACTTCTAGTTTGTGTGTGTGTGTCCCAAATGGTATCCTATTCCCTTTATGGTGCCCTACTTTTGACAGAGCCCTCTGGGGCATGGTCAATGGTTAGTGCACTACATATTGAATAGTGTGCCATTTGGGATACAGACCTACATAGTTAATAGGGGGCCATTTGGAACACTGCTTGTGTCTTAGGGCTCCATTTATCAATTTACTGAATCAGCTTTTTATTTTGCTGTTGCCAGTAAACAGTGATACATGCCATCAACAACACTTCTGGCTCCTCTCCTCCACTACGAGTGCTGGACCACACCTCTGCTTGCTCAGCGTTTTGTGGCCACGGCCTGCCCTTCCCCTCTTCCTATCTCATCCCGAGAAGCTGCTGTCATGTGGGTGGATTATTAAAATGTATGTACGCCAAGGCGTTGCTTGTTGCTCCCTGGTACTGTTTAGCTCTGCCTGATTAGCTAAAGCGGTAATAACAGGGATGCTAATATACTGCTCTTATTCAACACTATACGGCATCAGCTCTACTTGGCCAGGAGAGTGTGTGTGATCTAACGCCTCTCTCTACACGGTGCTGTAAGCTCCTCTCACCTCATCCGTGTCCCCACAAACCCTTTTGAAAGGCCTTAGACTGCAAATCCCTCAGAGATGAGAATGCAGAAGAGTGTGTGTGAATGCATAATGTGCGTGTCCCCGTCCATACATGCATATATAGATTGAGAGAGATTGTGTGTGTTTAACTGCACATCGCAGCATGCATGTTTCCATGGCAAAGACACAAACCTCAGTCACATTGAGTCACTGGCAGAGGGCGGGTGAGACGGTCGACTTACATGATAGGGGGTCCTTAAGATCTGTTCACAGTTATATTGACTGTCCCTTTAAAAACCAGCGGATGTGATTGGATAATTCAATCTGTCGACGGAGAACAAGCGAGCCGGAAACAAACGTTACAATGGCCAGATAAGAAGGATACAGCTAAATTACATCAAAGAAGAAATGCCTGGCATTTTCAAAGGGATTTGGGGGAATAGAGAGGAGAGAGATGCACACACACACACACACACACACACACACACACACACAAACACACATGTCCTGGGAGCACTGGGACTGTGGGAACTCCTAGGGCCATAAAACATGAGGCAACAGAAGCAGTGGGCAGTTATTAGAGAGCCAGATACCAAAGCCTGGGAGAGGAAGAGGAGGAGACCAGAGCCTGGGAGAGGAAGAGGAGGAGGAGGAGACCAGAGCCTGGGAGAGGAGGAGGAGACCAGAGCCTGGGAGAGGAGGAGGAGGAGGAGACCAGGGGCTGGGAGAGGAGGAGAATGAAGAGGACAAGGAGGAGACCAGAGCCTGGGAGAGGAGGAGGAGGAGACCAGAGCCTAGGAAAGGAGGAGGAGGAGATCAGAGCCTGGGAGAGGAGAAGGAGGAGACCAGAGCCTGGGAGAGGAGAAGGAGGAGACCAGAGCCTGGGAGAGGAGGAGGAGGAGACCAGAGCCTGGGAGAGGAGGAGGAGAAGGAGACCAGGGCCTGGGAGAGGAGCAGGAGACCAGAGCCTGGGAGAGGAGGAGGAGGAGACCAGAGCCTGGGAGAGGAGGAGGAGAAGGAGACCAGGGCCTGGGAGAAGAGGAGGAGAAGGAGACCAGGGCCTGGGAGAAGAGGAGGAGAAGGAGACCAGGGCCTGGGAGAGGAGGAGGAGGAGACCAGAGCCTGGGAGAGGAGGAGGAGGAGACCAGAGCCTGGGAGAGGAGAAGGAGGAGACCAGGGCCTGGGAGAGGAGGAGGAGAAGGAGACCAGGGGCTGGGAGAGGAAGAGGAGGAGGAGACCAGGGCCTGGGGGAGAAGGAGGAGGAGACCAGGGGCTGGGAGAGGAGGAGGAGAAGGAGACCAAAGCCTGGGAGAGGAGGAGGAGACCAGAGCCTGGGAGAGGAGGAGGAGACCAGAGCCTATGAGAGGAGGAGGAGACCAGAGCCTAGGAGAGGAGGAGGAGACCAGAGCCTAGGAGAGGAGGAGGAGACCAGAGCCTGGGAGAGGAGGAGGAGACCAAGACACTTTTAGCCAAAGCAACTTACAATCAACTTCAATAACGCTATAACAAAACAGTAACGGACTAAGTGATATTTACAGTATTGGATTAGTAGATCGGTTATAATAGGGATGGAAACATAGGGTGGCTGTATAAAAGGCTATAAGGACCTGGAGGGTTATGGGATATAAAGACAAGACCTGGAGGGTTATAGGATATAAAGACAGGACCTGGAGGGTTATGGGATATAAAGACAGGACCTGGAGGGGTTATAGGATATAAAGACAGGACCTGGAGGGTTATGGGATATAAAGACAGGACCTGGAGGGTTATGGGATATAAAGACAGGACCTGGAGGGTTATGGGATATAAAGACAGGACCTGGAGGGGTTATAGGATATAAAGACAGGACCTGGAGGGTTATAGGATATAAAGACAGGACCTGGAGGGTTATGGGATATAAAGACAGGACCTGGAGGGGTTATGGGATATAAAGACAGGACCTGGAGGGTTATGGGATATAAACCAGTAAACTAGTTGATGAGACTCTACAGTATATGAGCTGCAATTCCTTTGATGCAGGAAAGAGTTTTAGCGCAAAACAACAGAGAGGATTATGGTTTATATAGCTGACAAAACTGGAATCACACAATACAACACACACACACAGATGGGAATCTGTGGTAGCACTGATGGCTCTTTGAGCAGGTTTCAGGTATGTGGGTGGACTGGCTGGCTCCTCTTCATGTTCCGATCTAATTCATAATTCACACATCAATTTATCACACACGCTCCCCGCAGAGCACACTAACGATCAGAGTGCGAGAGCGAGAGCGCGAGCGAGAGACAGAGAGAGAGAGAGAGAGACAGAGACAGAGACAAAGAGAGACAAAGAGAGAGAG
>NW_027000242.1:0-8969 GCF_036934945.1 Oncorhynchus masou masou
TAGAGATTGAGGGTAGATATAGAGATGGAGGTTAGATATGGAGCTTAGATATGGAGCTTAGATATAGAGATGGAGGTTAGATATGGGAGGTTAGATATAGATATGGAGGTTAGATATAGAGATGGAGGGTAGATATAGAGATGGAGGTTAGATATAGAGATGGAGGTTAGATATAGAGATGGAGGTTAGATATAGAGATGGAGGTTAGATATAGAGATGGAGGTTAGATATAGAGATGGAGGTTAGATATAGAGATGGAGGTTAGATATAGAGATGGAGGTTAGGTAAGAGGGAGGTAGATATAGAGATTGAGGGTAGATGGAGTGATGGAGGGTAGATGGAGTGATGGAGGGTAGATGGAGTGATGGAGGGTAGATGGAGTGATGGAGAGGTAGATGGAGTGATGGAGGGTGGATATAGAGATGGAGGTTGGATGGAGTGATGGAGGTTAGATATACAGATCGAGGTTAGATATGGAGGTTAGATACAGATATGGAGGTTAGATACAGATATGGAGGTTCGGTACAGATATGGAGGTTAGATATAGAGATGGAGGTTAGATTTTGAGGTTAGATATAGATATGGAGGTTAAATATAGAGATGGAGTGATGGAGGTTAGATATAGAGATGGAGGTTAGATATAGAGATGGAGGGTAGATATAGAGATGGAGGGTAGATATGGAGATGGAGGTTAGATATGGAGATGGAGGTTAGATATGGAGATGGAGGTTCGATATAGAGATGGAGGTTAGATATAGAGTATGGATATAGAGATGGAGGTTAGATATAGAGATGGAGGTGTAGATATAGAGATGGAGGGTAGATATGGAGGGTGATATATAGAGATGGAGGTTAGATATAGAGATGGAGGTTAAATATAGAGATGGAGGTTAGATGGAGTGATGGAGGTTAGATATAGAGATGGAGGTTAGATATGAGAGCTCAGATATGGAGGGTAGATATTGAGATGGAGATTAAATATAGAGATGGAGGTTAGATATAGAGATGGAGGGTAGATATAGAGATCGAGGTTAGATATAGAGAGGGAGGGGAGATGAAGATACGGAGGTTAGATATAGAGTATGGATATAAGAGATGGAGGTTAGATATAGAGATGGAGGTTAGATATAGAGATGGAGGTTAGATATAGAGATGGAGGTTAGATATAGAGATGGAGGTTAGATATAGAGATGGAGGTTAGATATAGAGATGGAGGTTAGATATAGAGATGGAGGTTAGATATAGAGATGGAGGTTAGATATAGAGATGGAGGTTAGATATAGAGATGGAGGTTAGATATAGAGATGGAGGTTAGATATAGAGATGGAGGTTAGATATAGAGATGGAGGTTAGATATAGAGATGGAGGTTAGATATAGAGATGGAGGTTAGATATAGAGATGGAGGTTAGATATAGAGATGGAGGTTAGATATAGAGATGGAGGTTAGATATAGAGATGGAGGTCAGATATAGAGATGGAGGTCAGATATAGAGATGGAGGTCAGATATAGAGATGGAGGTTAGATATAGAGATGGAGGTTAGATATAGAGATGGATGTTAGATATAGAGATGGAGGTTAGATATAGAGATGGAGGTTAGATGTAGAGATGGAGGGTAGATATAGAGATGGAGGGTATATTTAGAGATGGAGGGTAGATATAGAGATGGAGGGTAGATGTAGAGATGGAGGGTAGATTTAGAGATGGAGGGTATATTTAGAGATGGAGGTTAGATATAGAGATGGAGGGTAGATGGAGTGATGGAGGGTGGATATAGAGATGGAGGTTGGATGGAGTGATGGAGGTTAGATATAGAGATGGAGGTGATAGATATGGAGGTTAGATACAGATATGGAGGTTCGGTACAGATATGGAGGTTAGATATAGAGATGGAGGTTAGATTTTGAGGTTAGATATAGATATGGAGGTTAAATATAGAGATGGAGTGATGGAGGTTAGATATAGAGATGGAGGTTAGATATGGAGATGGAGGGTAGATATGTAGAGATGGAGGGTAGATATGGAGATGGAGGTTAGATATGAGAGATGGAGGTTAGATATGGAGATGGAGGTTAGATATAGAGATGGAGGTTAGATATAGAGATGGAGGTTAGATATAGAGATGGAGGTTAGATATAGAGATGGAGGTTAGATATAGAGATGGAGGTTAGATATAGAGATTGAGGTTAGATATAGAGATGGAGGTTAGATAGAGATGGAGGTTAGATATAGAGATGGAGGTTAGATATAGATATGGAGGTTAGATATAGAGATGGAGGGTAGATATAGAGATGGAGGGTAGATATAGAGATGGAGGTTAGATATAGAGATGGAGGTTAGATATAGAGATGGAGGTTAGATATAGAGATGGAGGTTAGATATAGAGATGGAGGTTAGATATAGAGATGGAGGTTAGATATAGAGATGGAGGTTAGGATAGATGGAGGTAGATATAGAGATTGAGGGTAGATATAGAGATGGAGGTTAGATATAGAGATGGAGGGTAGATGGAGAGATGGAGGGTAGATGGAGAGATGGAGGGTAGATGGAGAGATGGAGGGTAGATGGAGAGATGGAGGGTAGATGTAGAGATGGAGGGTAGATGGAGTGATGGAGGGTAGATGGAGTGATGGAGGGTAGATGGAGTGATGGAGGGTAGATGGAGTGATGGAGGGTAGATTGAGTGATGGAGGGTAGATTGAGTGATGGAGGGTGGATATAGAGATGGAGGTTGGATGGAGTGATGGAGGTTAGATATACAGATCGAGGTTAGATATGGAGGTTAGATACAGATATGGAGGTTAGATACAGATATGGAGGTTCGGTACAGATATGGAGGTTAGATATAGAGATGGAGGTTAGATTTTGAGGTTAGATATAGATATGGAGGTTAAATATAGAGATGGAGTGATGGAGGTTAGATATAGAGATGGAGGGGAGATATGGAGATGGAGGTTAGAACCGAAGTTCCGGTTCCGGTTGGACGAGCGGTCAGCATCTACACTTCGGTCCTTGGGTAGTACTTAACTTTTCATTACTTTTCATTACATTTTACGTTATAGTACAACGGTTTGATTTGTCTAATCTTAGCAATTTCTTCTTAGCTTCTTCACATAGCCGTCTTTGTATCAACGACAATTGCATAATTATCGTATTTCGTCGTCTACGTATCTGCCCAGCAGCTAGCTAAGCAGCTAGCTAGCATCCACTGTCCACTAGCACTGTAGAAACTATTACACTCAACTGAGCGACTCGATTAGCGTAGTGTCAGCTAGCTACATAGTTGTCTTCGCTGTCTTCGTATCCAAGATAATTGTGCAGTTTAGAGTGTGTAGACTTAAGAGTGATTATCTTAATTTACGAGGTTAGCTAGCCAGCTATTTGCTAGCTAAAGTCCTTAACGTGAAATGCTGCTAGCTAGCTAGCCAACAGGTAGTATCCATTTTCACACTCTACCTTGGTTTGATTTGTTTGAACTCCAACTACCCGGTCTTTATCAACATTGTGTAGTCTAGAGGCTCCACTAGGTAGTATCACATTTTCATTTCACTTCATTACAGTACAGCGGTTTGATTTGTTTGATCGTAGCTAGCCAGCTACATAGCCGTCTTTGTATCTAAGACAATTGTGTAGCCTAGAGCGATTTTCTAGGTTAGCTGGCCAGCTATTGTCGTTCTTCTAGCGTAGCTAGCCAGCTAGCCCCGAATAACAGCACTGTAGTAACTATTACAGTACAACGGTTTTGTTTTGTTTGATCGTAGCTAGCTAGCTTCACAGCCGTCTTTGTATCTAAGACAATTGTGTAGCCTAGAGGCGATTTTCTAGGTTAGCCCTAAGCCAGCTATTGTCGTTCTTTTAAGGTAACGTAAACGCAATCAACCTGCTAGCTAGCCAGCTAGCCCCGAATAGCAGCACTGTAGAAACTATTACACTTGACGGAGCGACTTGATTAGTGTAGTGTCAACATCGCAGCCACTACCAGCTAGCCTACTCAGCAGTACTGTATCATTTCAATCATTTTAGTCAATAAGATTCTTGCTACGTAAGCTTAACTTTCTGAACATTCGAGACGTGTAGTCCACTTGTCATTCCAATCTCCTTGCATTAGCGTAGCCTCTTCTGTACCCTGTCAACTATGTGTCTATCTATCCCTGTTCTCTCCTCTCTGCACAGACCATACAAACGCTCCCACCGCGTGGCCGCGGCCTGCCCTAATCTGGTGGTCCCAGCGCGCACGACCCACGTGGAGTTCTGGTCTCCGGTAGCCTCTGGAACTGCCGATCTGCGGCCAACAAGGCAGAGTTCATCTCAGCCTATGCCTCCTCAGTCCTCGACTTCCTGGCACTGGCGGAAACATGGATCACCACAGATAACACTGCTACTCCTACTGCTCTCTCTCTTCGTCCGCCACGTGTTCTCGCACACCCCGAGAGCTTCTGGTCAGCGGGGTGGTGGCACCCAGGATCTCATCTCCCAAGTGGTCATTCTCTCTCTCTCCCCTTACCCATCTATCTATCGCCTCCTTTGAATTCCATGCTGTCACAGTTACCAGCCCTTTCCAAGCTTAACATCCTTATCATTTATCGCCCTCCAGGTTCCCTCGAGAGTTCATCAATGAGCTTGATGCCTTGATAAAGCTCCTTTCCTGAGGACGGCTCACCTCTCACAGTCCTGGGCGACTTTAACCTCCCCACGTCTACCTTTGACTCATTCCTCTCTGCCTCCTTCTTTCCCTCCTCTCCTCTTTGACCTCACCCCTCTCACCTTCCCCCTACTCACAAGGCAGGCAATACGCTCGACCTCATCTTTACTAGATGCTGTTCTTCCACTAACCTCATTGCAACTCCCCTCCAAGTCTCCGACCACTACCTTGTATCCTTTTCCCTCGCTCTCATCCAACACTTCCCACACTGCCCCTACTCGGATGGTATCGCGCCGTCCCAGCCTTCGCTCTCTCTCCCTTCTCTCTCTCCTCTTCCATCCTATCATCTCTTCCCCTCTGCTCATACCTTCTCCAACCTTTCTCCCTGATTCTGCCTCCTCAACCCTCCTCTCTTCCCTTTCTGCATCCTTTGACTCTCCTATGTCCCCCATCCTCCAGGCGCTCGGTCCTCCCCTCCCGCTCCGTGGCTCGATGACTCATTGCGAGCTCACAGAACAGAGCTCCGGGCAGCCGAGCGGAAATGGAGGAAAGCCCTCCTGCGGACCTGGCATCCTTTCACTCCCTCCCTCTACATTTTTTCCTCCTCTGTCTCTGCTGCTAAAGCCACTTTCTACCACTCTAAATTCCAAGCATCTGCCTCTAACCCTAGGAAGCTCTTTGCCACCTTCTCCTCCCTCCTGAATCCTCCTCCCCTCCCCCTCTCTCCCCCTCTCTGCAGATGACCGTCAACCATTTTGAAAAGAAGGTCGGCGACATCGATCCTCGTTTGCTAAGTCAAGCGGCCGCTAGTTCTGCTCACACTGCCCCTACCCTGTGCTCTGACCTCTTTCTCCCCTCTCTCTCAGATGAAATCTCGCTTCTTGTGATGGCCGGCCGCCCAACAACCTGCCCGCTTGACCCTATCCTCCTCTCTTCTCCAGACCATTTCAGGGGACCTTCTCCCTTACCTCACCTCGCTCATCAACTCATCCCTGACCGCTGGCTCGTCCCTTCCGTCTTCAAGAGAGCGAGAGTTGCACCCCTTCTGAAAAAACCTACACTCGATCCCTCCGATGTCAACAACTACAGACCAGTATCCCTTCTTTCTTTTCTCTCCAAAACTCTTGAACGTGCCGTCCTTGGCCAGCTCTCCCGCTATCTCTCTCAGAATGACCTTCTTGATCCAAATCAGTCAGGTTACAAGACTAGTCATTCAACTGAGACTGCTCTTCTCTGTATCACGGAGGCGCTCCGCACTGCAAAGCTAACTCTCTCTCCTCTGCTCTCATCCTTCTAGACCTATCGGCTGCCTTCGATACTGTGAACCATCAGATCCTCCTCTCCACCCTCTCCGAGTTGGGCATCTCGGCGCGGCCCACGCTTGGATTGCGTCCTACCTGACAGGTCGCTCCTACCAGGTGGCGTGGCGAGAATCTGTCTCCCTCGCCACGCTCTCACCACTGGTGTCCCCCAGGGCTCTGTTCTAGGCCCTCTCCTATTCTCGCTATACACCAAGTCACTTGGCTCTGTCATAACCTCACATGGTCTCTCTATCATTGCTATGCAGACGACACACAATTAATCTTCTCCTTTCCCCCTTCTGATGACCAGGTGGCGAATCGCATCTCTGCATGTCTGGCAGACATATCAGTGTGGATGACGGATCACCACCTCAAGCTGAACCTCGGCAAGACGGAGCTGCTCTTCCTCCCGAGGAAGGACTGCCCGTTCCATGATCTCGCCATCACGGTTGACAACTCCATTGTGTCCTCCTCCCAGAGCGCTAAGAACCTTGGCGTGATCCTGGACAACACCCTGTCGTTCTCAACCAACATCATGGCGGTGGCCCGTTCCTGTAGGTTCATGCTCTACAACATCCGCAGAGTACGCGACCCTGCCTCACACAGAGAGCGGCGCAGGTCCTAATCCAGGCACTTGTCATCTCCCGTCTGGATTACTGCAACTCGCTGTTGGCTGGGCTCCCTGCCTGTGCCATTAAACCCTACAACTCATCCAGAACGCCGCAGCCCGTCTGGTGTTCAACCTTCCCAAGTTCTCTCACGTCACCCCGCTCCTCCGCTCTCCACTGGCTTCCAGTTGAAGCTCGCATCCGCTACAAGACCATGGTGCTTGCCTACGGAGCTGTGAGGGAACGGCACCGCAGTACCTCCAGGCTCTGATCGAGCCCTACACCCAAGCAAGGGCACTGCGTTCATCCCACCTCTGGCCTGCTCGCCTCCCTACCATTGAGAGTACAGTTCCCGCTCAGCCCAGTCAAAACTGTTCGCTGCTCTGGCCCCCCCCAATGGTGGAACAAACTCCCTCACGACGCCAGGACAGCGGAGTCAATCACCACCTTCCCGGAGACACCCACAGAGCCCCACCTCTTCAAGGAATACCTAGGATAGGATAAGTAATCCTTCTCACCACCCCCCCTTAATGATTTAGATGCACTATTGTAAAGTGGCTGTTCCACTGGATGTCAGAAGGTGAATTCACCAATTTGTAAGTCGCTCTGGATAAGAGCGTCTGCTAAATGACTTAAATGTAAATGTAGATATGGAGATGGAGGTTCGTAATAGAGATGGAGGTTAGATATAGAGTATGGATATAGAGATGGAGGTTAGATATAGAGATGGAGGTTAGATATGGAGATGGAGGTTAGATATGGAGATGGAGGTTAGATATGGAGGTTAGATATGGAGATGGAGGTTAGATATGGAGATGGAGGTTAAATATGGAGATGGAGGTTAGATATAGAGATGGAGGTTAGATATAGAGATGGAGGTTAGATATAGAGATGGAGGTTAGATATAGAGATGGAGGTTAGATATAGAGATGGAGGTTAGATATAGAGATGGAGCTTAGATATAGAGATGGAGCTTAGATATGGAGCTTAGAGATGGAGCTTAGATATAGAGATGGAGGTTAGAGATGGAGGTTAGAGATGGAGGTTAGAGATGGAGGTTAGAGATGGAGGTTAGAGATGGAGGTTAGAGATGGAGGTTAGATATAGAGATGGAGGTTAGATATAGAGATGGAGGTTAGATATAGAGATGGAGGTTAGATATAGAGATGGAGGTTAGATATAGAGATGGAGGTTAGATATAGAGATGGAGGTTAGATATAGAGATGGAGGTTAGATATAGAGATGGAGGTTAGATATAGAGATGGAGGTTAGATATAGAGATGGAGGTTAGATATAGAGATGGAGGTTAGATATAGAGATGGAGGTTAGATATGGAGATGGAGGTTAAATATGGAGATGGAGGTTAGATATAGAGATGGAGGTTAGATATAGAGATGGAGGTTAGATATAGAGTATGGATATAGAGATGGAGGTTAGATATAGAGATGGAGGTTAGATATAGAGATGGAGGTTAGATATAGAGATGGAGGTTAGATATAGAGATGGAGGTTAGATATAGAGATGGAGGGTAGATATAGAGATGGAGGGTTAGATAGTAGAGATGGAGGGTAGATATAGAGATGGAGGAGTAGATATAGAGATGGAGGGTAGATATAGAGATGGAGGTTAGATATAGAGATGGAGTGATGGAGGGTAGATGGAAATATGGAAGGTAGATGGAGAGATGGTTTAGATAGATGGAGGGTAGATGAGAGATGGAGGGTAGATGAGAGATGGAGGGTAGATGGAGGTGAGGGTAATGATGATGGAGAGATGGAGGGTAGATGGGTAGATGGAGATTGAGGTTAGATGGAGAGATGGAGGGTAGATGGAGAGATGGAGGGTATATGGAAATGAGGTAGGGTTGATGGAGAAATGAGGAGGGTTGATGGAGAGATGGAAGGTAGATGGAGAGATGGAGGGTAGATGGAGAGATGGAGGGTTGATGGAGATATGGAAGGTAGATGGAGTGATTGAGGGTACATTGATTGATGGAGAGATGGAGGGTAGATGAAAAAATGGAGGGTAGATGAAAAATGGAGGGTAGATGAAAAATGGAGGGTAGATGAAAAATGGAGGGTAGAGGAGAGATGGAGGGTTGATGGAGAGATGGAAGGTAGATGGAGTGATGGAGGGTACATTGGCTAGATGGAGAGATGGAGATGGAGTAGATGGAGAGGTGGATGGAGTAGATGGCTTGGAGGGTGGAGGATAGATGGAGGGATGGATGGAAGATGGAGGGGTAGCAGGAGTAGATGGAGGGGTTGAGTTAGATGGAGAGATGATTAGATGGAGAGATGGAGGGTGGATGAGCTAGATGGGAGGAGGGAGATGGAAATGAGATGGAGGGGAGATGGATTGATGGAGATGGGTAGGTGGAGGCATGGATGGAGTAGATGCAGGGAAGATGGAGAGATG
>NW_027000243.1:0-8966 GCF_036934945.1 Oncorhynchus masou masou
GGAAGGAAGAGGGGGGGAAAAGGGGAGAGGAGGCCAGTGAGACATGGGGAAGAAGGGGGAGAAGGAGAAGGCCAGTGAGACATGGGGAAGAAGAGGGGCAAGAAGGGGAGAAAGGCCAGTGAGACATGGGGAAGAAGGGGGAAAAAAGGGGAGAAAGGCCAGTGAGACATGGGGAAGAAGGGGGAAAAGGGGAGAAAGGCCAGTGAGACATGGGGAAGAAGGGGAAAAAAGGGGAGAAAGGCCAGTGAGACATGGGGAAGGAAGGGGGAAAAAAGGGGAGAAAGGCCAGTGAGACATGGGGAAGAAGAAGGGAAAAAGGGAGAAAGGCCAGTGAGACATGGGGAAGAAGGGGGAAAAAGGGAGAAAGGCCAGTGAGACATGGGGAAGAAGGGGGAAAAAGGGGAGAAAGGCCAGTGAGACATGGGAAGAAGGGGGATAAAGGGAGAAGGCCAGTGAGACATGGGGAAGAAGGGGGAAAAAAGGGGAAAGGCCAGTGAGACATGGGAAGAAGGGGAAAAAGAGAAAGGCCAGTGAGACATGGGGAAGAAGGGGAAAAAGGGGAGAAGGCCAGTGAGACATGGGGAAGAAGGGGGAAAAAGGGGAGAAAGGCCAGTGAGACATGGGGAAGAAGGGAAAAAGGGAGAAAGGCCAGTGAGACATGGGGAAGAAGGGGAAAAAGGAGAAAGGCCAGTGAGACATGGGGAAGAAGGGGAAAAGGGGAGAAAGGCCAGTGAGACATGGGGAAGAAGAGGGAAAAAGGGAGAAAGGCCAGTGAGACATGGGGAAGAAGGGGGAAAAAAGGGGAGAAAGGCCAGTGAGACATGGGGAAGAGAAAGAGGAAAAGGCATGAGACATGGGGAAGAAGGGGGAGAAAGGCCAGTGAGACATGGGGAAGAAGGAGGGAGAAAGGAGAGGAGACATGGGGAAGAGGAAGGCCAGTGAGACATGGGGAAGAAGGGGGAAAAAAGGGGAGAAAGGCCAGTGAGACATGGGGAAGAAGGGGGAAAAAGGGAGAAAGGCCAGTGAGACATGGGGAAGAAGGGGGAAAAAAGGGGAGAAAGGCCAGTGAGACATGGGGAAGAAGGGGAAAAAAGGGGAGAAAGGCCAGTGAGACATGGGGAAGAAGGGGAAAAAGGGGAGAAAGGCCAGTGAGACATGGGGAAGAGGGAAAAAGGGAGAAAGGCCAGTGAGACATGGGGGAGAAAGGGGAGAAAGGCCAGTGAGACATGGGGAAGAAGGGGGAAGAAGGGGGAAAAAAGGGGAGAAAGGCCAGTGAGACATGGGGAAGAAGGGGGGAGAAAGGCCAGTGAGACATGGGGAAGAAGGGGGAAAAAGGGGAGAAAGGCCAGTGAGACATGGGGAAGAAGGGGGAAAAAGGGGAGAAAGGCCAGTGAGACATGGGGAAGAAGGGGGAAAAAAGGGGAGAAAGGCCAGTGAGACATGGGGAAGAAGGGGGAAAAAAGGAGAAAGGCCAGTGAGACATGGGGAAGAAGGGGAGAAAAAGGGGAGAAAGGCCAGTGAGACATGGGGAAGAAGGGGAAAAGGGAAAGGCCAGTGAGACATGGGGAAGAAGGGAAAGGCCAGTGAGACATGGGGAAGAAGGGGAAAAAGGGGAGAAAGGCCAGTGAGACATGGGGAAGAAGGGGGAAAAAGGGGGAGAAAGGCCAGTGAGACATGGGGAAGAAGGGGGAAAAAAGGGGAGAAAGGCCAGTGAGACATGGGGAAGAAGGGGAAAAGGGGAGGCCAGTGAGACATGGGGAAGAAGGGGGAAAAAGGGAGAAAGGCCAGTGAGACATGGGGAAGAAGGGGGGAGGAGAAAGGCCAGTGAGACATGGGGAAGAAGGGGGAAAAAAGGGAGAAAGGCCAGTGAGACATGGGGAAGAAGGGGAAAAGGGAGAAAGGCCAGTGAGACATGGGGAAGAAGGGGGAAAAAGGAGAAAGGCCAGTGAGACATGGGGAAGAAGGGGAGAAAGGCCAGTGAGACATGGGGAAGAAGGGGGAAAAAGGGGGAGAAAGGCCAGTGAGACATGGGGAAGAAGGGGGAAAAAGGGGAGAAAGGCCAGTGAGACATGGGGAAGAAAGGAAGGGGAGAAAGGCCAGTGAGACATGGGGAAAAAGGGGGAGAAAGGCCAGTGAGACATGGGGAAGAAGGGGAGAAAGAAAGGCCAGTGAGACATGGGGAAGAGGAAAGGGGAGAAAGGCCAGTGAGACATGGGGAAGAAGGGGAAAAAGGGAGAAAGGCCAGTGAGACATGGGGAAGAAGGGGGAAAAGGGGAGAGAAAGGCCAGTGAGACATGGGGAAGAAGGGGGAAAAAAGGGGAGAAAGGCCAGTGAGACATGGGGAAGAAGGGGGGAAAAAGGGGAGAAAGGCCAGTGAGACATGGGGAAGAGGGAAAAAGGGAGAAAGGCCAGTGAGACATGGGGAAGAAGGGGGAAAAAGGGGAGAAAGGCCAGTGAGACATGGGGAAAAAGGAAGGGAGAAAGGCCAGTGAGACATGGGGAAGAAGGGGAGAAAGGGAGAAAGGCCAGTGAGACATGGGAAGAAGGGGGAAAGGGAGAAAAGCCAGTGAGACATGGGGAGAGAAGGCCAGTGAGACATGGGGAAGAAGGGGGAAAAGGGGAGAAAGGCCAGTGAGACATGGGGAAGAAGGGGAAAAGGGAGAAAGGCCAGTGAGACATGGGGAAGAAGGGGGAAAAAGGGGAGAAAGGCCAGTGAGACATGGGGAAGAAGGGGAAAAAGGGAGAAAGGCCAGTGAGACATGGGGAAGAAGGGGGAAAAAGGGGGAGAAAGGCCAGTGAGACATGGGAGAAGGGAAGAAAGGGGAGAAAGGCCAGTGAGACATGGGGAAGAAGGGGGAAAAAGGTGGAGAAAGGCCAGTGAGACATGGGGAAGAAGGGGGAAAAAGGGGAGAAAGGCCAGTGAGACATGGGGAAGAAGGGGGAAAAAGGGGAGAAAGGCCAGTGAGACATGGGGAAGAAGGGAAAAAGAGGAGAAAGGCCAGTGAGACATGGGGAAGAAGGGGAAAAGGCCAGTGAGACATGGGAAGAAGGGAAAAAGGGGAGAAAGGCCAGTGAGACATGGGGAAGAAGGGGGAAAAAAGGGGAGAAAGGCCAGTGAGACATGGGGAAGAAGGGGGAAAAAGGGAGAAAGGCCAGTGAGACATGGGGAAGAAGGGGGAAAAAAGGGAGAAAGGCCAGTGAGACATGGGGAAGAAGGGGGAAAAAGGGAGAAAGGCCAGTGAGACATGGGGAAGAAGGGAGAAAGGCCAGTGAGACATGGGGAGAAGGGGAAAAGGGAGAAAGGCCAGTGAGACATGGGGAAGAAGGGGGAAAAAGGGGAGAAAGGCCAGTGAGACATGGGGAAAGAAAAGGGAGAAAGGCCAGTGAGACATGGGGAAGAAGGGGGAAAAAGGGAGAAAGGCCAGTGAGACATGGGGAAGAAGGGGAGGAAAGGGGAGAAAGGCCAGTGAGACATGGGGAAGAAGGGGGAAAAAGGGGAGAAAGGCCAGTGAGACATGGGGAAGAAGGGGAAAAAGGGAGAAAGGCCAGTGAGACATGGGGAAGAAGGGGAAAAGGAGAAAGGCCAGTGAGACATGGGGAAGAAGGGGGAAAAAAGGGAGAAAGGCCAGTGAGACATGGGGAAGAAGGGGGAAAAAGGGAGAAAGGCCAGTGAGACATGGGGAAGAGGAGGAAGGCCAGAGACAGGGGGAAAAAAGGGGAGAAAGGCCAGTGAGACATGGGGAAGAAGGGGGAAAAAAGGGGAGAAAGGCCAGTGAGACATGGGGAAGAAGGGGGAAAAAAGGGGAGAAAGGCCAGTGAGACATGGGGAAGAAGGGAGGAGAAGGGAAGAAGGGAGAAAGGCCAGTGAGACATGGGGAAGAAGGGGGGAGAAAGGCCAGTGAGACATGGGGAAGAAGGGGAAAAAGGGGAGAAAGGCCAGTGAGACATGGGGAAGAAGGGGGAAAAAGGGGAGAAAGGCCAGTGAGACATGGGGAAAAAAGGGGAGAAAGGCCAGTGAGACATGGGGAAGAAGGGGGAAAAAGGGGAGAAAGGCCAGTGAGACATGGGGAAGAAGGGGGAAAAAGGGGGAGAAAGGCCAGTGAGACATGGGGAAGAAGGGAAAAAGGGGAGAAAGGCCAGTGAGACATGGGGAAGAAGGGGGAAAAAGGGGAGAAAGGCCAGTGAGACATGGGGAAGAAGGGGAGGGAGAAAGGCCAGTGAGACATGGGGAAGAAGGGGGAAAAAGGGGAGAAAGGCCAGTGAGACATGGGGAAGAGGAGGGAGGCAAGGAAGGGGGAAAAAGGGGGAGAAAGGCCAGTGAGACATGGGGGAAAAAGGGAGAAAGGCCAGTGAGACATGGGGAAGAAGGGGAAAAAGGGGAGAAAGGCCAGTGAGACATGGGGAAGAAGGGGGGAAAAAGGGGAGAAAGGCCAGTGAGACATGGGGAAGAAGGGGAAAAAAGGGAGAAAGGCCAGTGAGACATGGGGAAGAAGGGGGAAAAAAGGGGAGAAAGGCCAGTGAGACATGGGGAAGAAGGGGGAAAAAGGGGAGAAAGGCCAGTGAGACATGGGGAAGAAGGGGAAAAAGGGAGAAAGGCCAGTGAGACATGGGAAGAAGGGGAAAAAGGTGAGAAAAGCCAGTGAGACATGGGGAAGAAGGGAAAAAAGGAGAAAGGCCAGTGAGACATGGGGAAGAAGGGGGAAAGGGAAAGGCCAGTGAGACATGGGGAAGAAGGGGAAAAGGGAGAAAGGCAGTGAGACATGGGAAAAAAGGGAGAAAGGCCAGTGAGACATGGGGAAGAAGGGGAAAAAAGGGGAGAAAGGCCAGTGAGACATGGGGAAGAAGGGGGAAAAAGGGGAGAAAGGCCAGTGAGACATGGGGAAGAAGGGGGAAAAAAGGGGAGAAAGGCCAGTGAGACATGGGGAAGAAGGGGGAAAAAGGGGAGAAAGGCCAGTGAGACATGGGGAAGAAGGGGGAAAAAGGGGAGAAAGGCCAGTGAGACATGGGGAAGAAGGGGGGAGAAAGGGGAGAAAGGCCAGTGAGACATGGGGAAGAAGGGGAAAAAAGGTGAGAAAAGCCAGTGAGACATGGGGAAGAAGGGGGAAAAAAGGGGAGAAAGGCCAGTGAGACATGGGGAAGAAGGGGGAGAAAGGGGAGAAAGGCCAGTGAGACATGGGGAAGAAGGAAAAAGGTGAGAAAAGCCAGTGAGACATGGGGAAGAAGGGGGGAAAAAGGGGAGAAAGGCCAGTGAGACATGGGGAAGAAGGGGGGAGAAAGGCCAGTGAGACATGGGGAAGAAGGGGGAAAAAAGTGGAGAAAGGCCAGTGAGACATGGGGAAGAAGTGGGAAGAAGGGGAGAAAGGCCAGTGAGACATGGGGAAAAAGGGGAGAAAGGCCAGTGAGACATGGGGAAGAAGGGGGAAAAAAGGGGAGAAAGGCCAGTGAGACATGGGGAAGAAGGGGAAAAAGGGGAGAAAGGCCAGTGAGACATGGGGAAGAGGGGAGAAAGGCCAGGAGACATGGGAAAAGGGGGAGAAAGGCCAGTGAGACATGGGGAAGAAGGGGGAAAAAGGTGAGAAAGGCCAGTGAGACATGGGGAAGAAGGGGGAAAAAAGGGGAGAAAGGCCAGTGAGACATGGGGAAGGAAAAAGGGAGAAAGGCCAGTGAGACATGGGGAAGAAGGGGAAAAAGGGGAGAAAGGCCAGTGAGACATGGGGAAGAAGGGGGAAAAAAAGGGGAGAAAGGCCAGTGAGACATGGGGAAGAAGGGGGAAAAAGGGGAGAAAGGCCAGTGAGACATGGGGAAGAAAAAAGGGAGAAAGGCCAGTGAGACATGGGGAAGAAGGGGAAAAAGGGGAGAAAGGCCAGTGAGACATGGGGAAGAAGGGAAAAGGGAGAAAGGCCAGTGAGACATGGGAAGAAGGGGGAAAAAGGGAGAAAGGCCAGTGAGACATGGGAAGAAGGGGGAAAGGAAAAGGCCAGTGAGACATGGGGAAGAAGGGGGAAAAAGGGAGAAAGGCCAGTGAGACATGGGGAAGAAGGGGGAAAAAGGGGAGAAAGGCCAGTGAGACATGGGGAAGAAGGGGGAAAAAGGGGAGAAAGGCCAGTGAGACATGGGGAAGAAGGGAGGGAAAGGCCAGTGAGACATGGGAAAAGAGGGAGAAAGGCCAGTGAGACATGGGAAGGAGAAAAAGGGAGAAAGGCCAGTGAGACATGGGGAAGAAGGGGGAAAAAAGGGGAGAAAGGCCAGTGAGACATGGGGAAAAAAGAGGGAGAAAGGCCAGTGAGACATGGGGAAGAAGGGGGAAAAAGGGGAGAAAGGCCAGTGAGACATGGGGAAGAAGGGGGAAAAAGGGAGAAAGGCCAGTGAGACATGGGGGAAGAAAGGGAGGAGAAAGGCCAGTGAGACATGGGGAAGAAGGGGGAAAAAGGGGAGAAAGGCCAGTGAGACATGGGGAAGAAGGGGGGGAAAAGGGAGAAAGGCCAGTGAGACATGGGGAAGAAGGGGGAAAAAGGGGAGAAAGGCCAGTGAGACATGGGGAAGAAGGGGAAAAAAGGGGAGAAAGGCCAGTGAGACATGGGGAAGAAGGGGGAAAAGGGGAGAAAGGCCAGTGAGACATGGGGAAGAAGGGGGGAAAAAAGGGAGAAAGGCCAGTGAGACATGGGGAAGAAGGGGGAGGAAAGAAGGGGAAAAGGGGAAAGGCCAGTGAGACATGGGGAAGAGGAGGGAAGGCAGTGAGAATGGGGAAGAAGGGGGAGAAAGGCCAGTGAGACATGGGGAAGAAAGGGGAAAAAAGGGGAGAAAGGCCAGTGAGACATGGGGAAGAAGGGGGAAAAAGGGGAGAAAGGCCAGTGAGACATGGGGAAGAGGAGGGAGAGCAAGGAAGGGGAAAAAGGGGGAGAAAGGCCAGTGAGACATGGGGAAGAGGAGGAGGCAAGGAAGGGGAAAAAGGGGAGAAAGGCCAGTGAGACATGGGGAGAGAAGGGGGAAAAAAGGGAGAAAGGCCAGTGAGACATGGGGGAGAGGGGAAAAAAGGGGAGAAAGGCCAGTGAGACATGGGGAAGAGGGAAAAAGGGAGAAAGGCCAGTGAGACATGGGGAAGAAGGGGGAAAAAAGGGGAGAAAGGCCAGTGAGACATGGGGAAGAAGGGGGAAAAAGGGAGAAAGGCCAGTGAGACATGGGGAAGAAGGGGGAAAAAGGGGAGAAAGGCCAGTGAGACATGGGGAAGAGGGAAAAGGGGAGAAAGGCCAGTGAGACATGGGGAAGAAGGGGGAAAAAGGGGAGAAAGGCCAGTGAGACATGGGGAAGAAGGAGGAGGAAGAAAAGGGGAGAAAGGCCAGTGAGACATGGGGAAGAAGGGGGAAAAAAGGGGAGAAAGGCCAGTGAGACATGGGGAAGAAGGGGGAAAAAAGGGGAGAAAGGCCAGTGAGACATGGGGAAGAAGGGGGAGAAAAAGGGAGAAAGGCCAGTGAGACATGGGGAAGAAGGGGGAAAAAAGGGGAGAAAGGCCAGTGAGACATGGGGAAGAAGGGGGAAAAAGGGAGAAAGGCCAGTGAGACATGGGGAAGAAGGGGAAAAAAGGGGAGAAAGGCCAGTGAGACATGGGGAAGGAGGGGGAAAAAGGGGAGAAAGGCCAGTGAGACATGGGGAAAAAAAGGGGAGAAAGGCCAGTGAGACATGGGGAAGAAGGGGGAAAAAAGGGGAGAAAGGCCAGTGAGACATGGGGAAGAAGGGAAAAGGGAGAAAGGCCAGTGAGACATGGGGAAGAAGGGGGAAAAAGGGGAGAAAGGCCAGTGAGACATGGGGAAGAAGGGGAAAAAGGTGAGAAAAGCCAGTGAGACATGGGGAAGAAGGAGGGAAAAAAGGGGAGAAAGGCCAGTGAGACATGGGGAAGAAGGGGGAAAAGGGAGAAAGGCCAGTGAGACATGGGGAAGAAGGGGGAAAAAAGTGGAGAAAGGCCAGTGAGACATGGGGAAGAAGGGGGAAAAAGGGGAGAAAGGCCAGTGAGACATGGGGAAAAAAAGGAGAAAGGCCAGTGAGACATGGGGAGAAAGAGGGGAGAAAGGCCAGTGAGACATGGGGAAGAAGGAAAAGGGAGAAAGGCCAGTGAGACATGGGAGAAGAAGGGGGAGAAAGGCCAGTGAGACATGGGAGAAGAAGGGGAAAAAAGGGGAGAAAGGCCAGTGAGACATGGGGAAGAAGGGGGAAAAAGGGGAGAAAGGCCAGTGAGACATGGGGAAGAAGGGGGAAAAAGGGGGAGAAAGGCCAGTGAGACATGGGGAAGAAGGGGGAAAAAAGGGGAGAAAGGCCAGTGAGACATGGGGAAGAAGAGGGGAAAAAGGGAGAAAGGCCAGTGAGACATGGGGAAGAAGGGGGAAAAAGGGGAGAAAGGCCAGTGAGACATGGGGAAAAAAGGGGGAAAAGGGGAGAAAGGCCAGTGAGACATGGGAAGAAGGGGGGAGAAAGGCCAGTGAGACATGGGGAAAAAAGGGGAGAAAGGCCAGTGAGACATGGGGAAGAAGGGGAAAAAAGGTGAGAAAAGCCAGTGAGACATGGGGAAGAAGGGGGGAGAAAGGCCAGTGAGACATGGGGAAGAAGGGGGAAAAAGGGGAGAAAGGCCAGTGAGACATGGGGAAGAAGGAGGGAAAAAGGGAGAAAGGCCAGTGAGACATGGGGAAGAAGGGGGAAAAAAGGGGAGAAAGGCCAGTGAGACATGGGGAAGAAGGGGGAAAAAAAGGGGAGAAAGGCCAGTGAGACATGGGGAAGAAGGGGGAAAAAGGGGAGAAAGGCCAGTGAGACATGGGGAAGAAGGGGGGAAAAAGGGGAGAAAGGCCAGTGAGACATGGGGAAGAGGAGGGGGCAAGGAGAAAGGGGGAGAAAGGCCAGTGAGACATGGGGAAGAACGGGGGAAAAAGGGGAGAAAGGCCAGTGAGACATGGGGAAGAAGGGGGAAAAAGGGGAGAAAG
>NW_027000244.1:0-8962 GCF_036934945.1 Oncorhynchus masou masou
CTCCCCATCCCGGATCCGGGTTTGTGACTAAAGCCTCAGGCTCATTAGCATAACGCAACGTTAACGATTTCTGAAAATCGCAAATAAAATGAAAATAATGCGTCTGCTCTCAAGCTTAGCCTTTTCTTAACAACACTGTCATCTCAGATTTTCAAAATATGCTTTTGAACCATAGAAATTGACTAATTTGTGTAAGAGTATGCAAAGCTAGCATAGCATTTTGAGTAGCATTTAGCACGCAACATTTTCACAAAAACCAGATAACCAAATAAATAAAATCATTTACCTTTGAAGAGCTTCTGATGTTTTCAATGAGGAGACTCTCAGTTACATACCAAATGCGCAGTTTTTCCTGAAAGCGTCTGTGTGTATGAGAAATCGTTCCGTTTTCTACATTGCGTCTGGCTACCGAAACGAACCGAAAATTCAGTCACCTACAACGTCAAACTTTTTCCGGATTAACTACATAATATCGACCGAAACATGGCAAACGTTGTTTGGAATCAATCCTCAAGGTGTTTTTTCACATAACTCTTCATTGATATGCAGTTCGTGGAAGCTTGCTTTCCTCTCTGTATCCCATGGAAAAATACTGGCAGGTGACTTTTGCGCACCAATTTCGGCGCAGGACATATAAGGAGACAATGGAAAACAGAGCCTCAAAAATCCTGCTCATTTCCTGGATGCCGTCTCATCTTGGTTTTGCCTGAAGCTCACGTTCTAGGGCACGCACAGAAAATATCTTGGTAGTTCTGGACACGTCAGAGTGTTTTCTTTTCGAATGCTATCAATTATATGCATAGTCGAGCATCTTTTTGTGACAAAATATCTTGTTTCAACGAAGCATTTTTTCATCAAAAATGAAATAGCGCCCCCAGAGCATCAAACAGGTTAACTAGGCAAGTCAGTTAACTTCTTTGATATAGGGGGCTCTTTTAATTTTTGGATAAAAAACGTTCCCGTTTTAAACAAGATATTTTGTCACGAAAAGATGCTCAACTATGCATATAATTGAAAGCTTTGGAAAGAAAACACTCTGACGTTTCCAAAACTGCAAAGATATTATCTGTGAGTGCCACAGAACTAATGCTACAGGCAAAACCAAGATGAAATTTCATACATGAAATGCCCCAGATTTTGAATGCGCTGTGTTCCAATGTCTCCTTATATGGCTGTGAATGCGCCAGGAATGAGCCTACACTTTCTGTCGTTTCCCCAAGGTGTCTGCAGCATTGTGACGTATATGTCGGCATATTATTGGAAGATTGACTATAAGAGACTACATTTACCAGGTGTCCACTCGGTGTCCTCCGTCGAAATTATTGCGCAATCCCCAGCTGCGTCCACTTTTCATTTGGTTCAGAGGAGAAAGGCAACTGCCACGAATGATTTATCATCGAATAGATATGTGAAAAACACCTTGAGGATTGATTCTAAACAACGTTTGCCATGTTTCTGTCGATATTATGGAGTTAATTTGGAAAAAAAGTTCGGCGTTGTAATGACTGAATTTTTGTTTGTTTTTTTGCCAAACGTGATGAACAAAACGGAGCGATTTCTCACACAAATAATATTTTTGGAAAAACTGAACATTTGCTATCTAACTGAGGAGTCTCCTCATTAAAAACATCTGAAGTTCTTCAAAGGTAAATGATTTTATTTGAATGCTTTTCTTGTTTTTCTGAAAATGTTGCCTGCTGAATGCTAGGCTTAATGCTATGCTAGCTATCAATACTCTTACACAAATGCTTGTGTAGCTATGGTTGAAAAGCATATTTTGAAAATCTGAGATGACAGTGTTGTTAACAAAAGGCTAAGCTTGTGAGCCAATATATTTATTTCATTTGCGATTATCATGAATAGTTAACGTTTGCGTTATGCTAATGAGCTTGAGGCTATGATTACGCTCCCGGATACGGGATTGCTCGACGCTAGAGGTTAAGAACAAATTTCTTATTTCCAATGACGGCCCACCCTGGCCAAACCCAGACGATGCTGGGCCAATTGTTTACCGCTCTATGGGACTCCCAATCTTGGCTGGATGTGATACAGCCTGGATTCGAACCAGGAACTGTAGTAACGCCTCTTACACTGAGATGCAGTGCCTTAGACCGCTGCATCCATGTGTGCGTGTTAACTATTTAACTGTGCTAGAAAGCTTAAAAGGCCGCTAACATTTTTAATATTGGTTATCGGTATCTGTATAGTTTTTTTCTGCAAGGAAAATATCAGATATCGGTATCGGCCAAAAATGTCATATCGGTGTATCGCTAATAATAATACAGATAATAATAGAAAATATAATATCTAAACAAATAAAATAAAAACACACAAGAACAACAATGTGAGTTAACCTCTTGATGCTCTGGGGGCGCTATTTCATTTTTGGATGAAAAACGTTCCCGTTTTAAACAAGATATTTTGTCACAAAAAGATGCTCGACTATGCATATAATTGATAGCTTTCGAAAGAAAACACTCTGACGTGTCCAGAACTACCAAGATATTTTCTGTGCGTGTCCCTAGAACGTGAGCTTCAGGCAAAACCAAGATGAGACTGCATCCAGGAAATGAGCAGGATTTTTGAGGCTCTGTTTTCCATTGTCTCCTTATATGGCTGTGAATGCGAGAGGAGTAAGTCTGCCCTTTCTGTCGTTTCCCAAGGTGTCTGCAGCATTGTGACGTATTTGTAGGCATATCATTGGAAGATTGACCATAAGAGACCACATTTACCAGGTGTCCGCCTGCCCTGCGCCGAAATTGGTGCGCAAAGTCAGCGTGCAAGTATTTTTCCATGGAATTTAGAGAAGAATGCAAGCTTCCACGAACGATATATCAATGAAGAGATATGTGAAAAAACACCTTGAGGATTGATTCCAAACAATGTTTGCCATGTTTTGGTCGATATTATGGAGTTAATTCGGAAAAGTTTGACGTTGTAGGTGACTGAATTTTCGGTTCGTTTCGGTAGCCAAATGCGATGTACAAAACGGAACAATTCTCCTACACACAGACGCTTTCAGGAAAAACTGAGCATTTGGTATGTAACTGAGAGTCTCCTCATTGAAAACATCCGAAGTTCTTCAAAGGTAAATGATTTTATTTATTTGGTTATCTGGTTTTTGTGAAAATGTTGCGTGCTAAATGCTACTCAAAATGCTAAGCTAGCTTAGCATACTCTTACACAAATTAGTCAATTTCTATGGTTCAAAAGCATTTTTTGAAAATCTGAGATGACATTGTTGTTAAGAAAAGGCTAAGCTTGAGAGCAGACGCATTATTTTCATTTTATTTGCGATTTTCAGAAATCGTTAACGTTGCGTTATGCTAATGAGCCTGAGGCTTTAGTCACGATCCCGGATCCGGGATGGGGAGTTTCAACAGGTTTAAAGAAACATGAGAATGCAAGTATCTACAGGTCAGTGCCAGTACCTTATTCAATATACAGGGATACTGGAGTGGTTGGGGTGGGTTTATACATAAAATAATGACTGGTAGTAGGAATATATAAATACTTATGATAATATACTAATGGTAATACATACATGTAAACAGGAGTAATAGTGATCAGTAGTAGGATAAATAAATAAATACTAATGATAATGGGAATCAATAATCAATGAACAGCAGTGGGTAGAGACCTGTGGATGACATAGAAGATAATGTGGATAGTCTATGGAAAAGGGAGAGTAATAGTTGTTAGCCATTTAACAGTTTTATGGCCAGGGGATAGACGCTGTTTAGGAGTCTCTTTGTCAGTCTTGATGCATTAGTACTGCCTCCAGACAGAAGCATGGAGAATAGTCCATGTCCCAGGTGGCTGGAGTCTTTGGCAATTTTCTGGGCCTTTCTCAGACACCGCATAGGCATGAACATCCTGTGATGTGCTGGGCCGTCCGCACCACCCTCTGTAGGGCGGTTGTCATACCAGTTGGTGATACAACCAATCAGGATGCTCTCAATGGTGCAGCTGTAAAAATTCCTGAGGATCTGAGAGACCATGCCAGAGGGAAAAGAGGTGTTGCTCTGCCTTATTCACGACTGTTCTGTTCGGGTGTGAGGACCATGTTAAGTCCTCAGTGATGTGGACACTGAGGAACTTGAAGCTCTTGACCCTTTCCACTGCAGCCCTGTCGATGGCCAAATGGCGGCAGAAGAAATGGCAGCAGTTTAGGCGCCTAACCAATTGTGCTATTATGTTTTTTTCAGCTTTATTTGTAACTTATTTTGTACATAATGTTTCTGCCACCATATGTTACAGCAAAAAAAGAGCTTCTGGATATCAGGACAGCGATCACTCACCTCGGATTAGTTTAAGATTTTTTCTTCAAGAAGCAAGACGCATAGGATGTACTGCTAACACCCGACAAGGCCAACATCCCCGTTATTGGCAAGAGAAAGAGACGCAGGTTCAGAGGACACAGAGCAGGGTGCCTCGCAAGGATCCGCAGAAGGCGAGTGGGAAAGCTGCCGTTACCGTCAATATTACTCGCCAACGCAAAACATTGGACAATAAATTAGACGTGGTATGATCACAAATATCCTACCAACGGGACATCAAAAACTGTAACATCTTATGTTTCACGGAATCGTGGCTGAATGATGTTAAGGGATTTATTGTCAATAGTGACTAATTATGTATACATTTCAATCAGGACTGACTAATCAGAAAACTATGTTACTGTTTAGATGTATGAATTTTCTTTTAACCTTAGTACTGAATATAATGTGTGTAAATATAATCAAGAATTAGAACAATGACTGTCTGTTCCTTGGTAGAAATGAATGAACTTATAGCCAGACTGGCTAGAATGCTTATCTACACAGGCAGACCTTGGCTTGGGTCGTAAATTATCTTAGTAGGGAGAGACGATGTGGGAAGGCTTGAGAACTATACAGCCATTGTACTGCTGGTTGATGAGATGGGGTAGTACGAAAACGAATGACGTCATTTTCAGTTTATAATCTGTGGTAAACTGTATCATGTTCAGTACTCTCGAGAATAAACACTGTTGATAGATTTTGAGACTGGTCTCTGTCCATTTCATTCAAATAAGAGTGTTACAAATTCTTAGGAATTGACAGAGTGCTTAATTTTAATTGGGTATTAAAACATATAGGAATTTAATTCCTGCAACAAATGATGACATGGATATTCAGCTAGCAGGATATACGCTGCACCAGCTAAATAGAACAGCACACTCCGGTAAGACGAGGGGGGGGGGGGGGGTCTGTGCATATTTGTAAACAACAGCTGGTGCACGAAATCTAAGGCAGTATCTAGATTTTGCTCGCCGGAAGTAGAATATCTTATGAGGAACTGTCGACCATACTATTTGCCAAGAGAGTTTTCATCTACTTTTCGTGGCTGTTTATTTACCACCACCGACGGATGCTGGCAGTAAGGCCGCACTCTGTTAGCTGAATAAGGAAATAAGCAAACAGGAAACCGCTCAACCAGAGGTGGCGCTCCTAGTGGCCGGAAACTTTAATGTAGGGAAACTTCAATCAATTTGACCAAATCTCTATCAACATGTTAAATGCGCAACCAGAGGGAAACAAATTCTAGATCACCTATTCTCCACACACAGAGACGCATACAAAGCTCTCCCTCGCCCTCCATTTGGTAAATCTGACCACAATTCTATCCTCCTGATTCTATCCTCCTGATTCTTTCCAGGTGGGAGTCTAGTGATGTCACTGAGTCTGTGATGCTTGTTGAAGCATTGCTGATCCGCACTCCTTCTCTCCATTTCCTTTGAGCTGGCAGCTGCTGTGTTTGGGAGTGATGGGTCTAGCAGTGATGGGAGTGTTGTCACTGTGGTACGAAGCTGTCGTCCCATCAGCAGTTGTGCCGGGATGAAGCCATTCTGGGGTGGAATTGACCGATAGGCCAGCAAAGGTAAGGGTTGACTGCTTTCTTGAGGAGGTTCTTCACGGTCTGAATGGCTTTGCAGGAACTTTGGACTGCTGATGACATGGTGACATGGTGACTCTGCAGCAAAGTCGTAAAGGAGTATTTCGGAGAACTGAGACCCATTGTCCATAACCCAGAGGTACCCCAAAGATAGACTACAAAGACCGCAGACTTTGTTGGTGACAGGTTAGCGAATTCCATATACCTTGAGAACTCACTCACTGAATCAGAGCATAAATCTATATTATTCTCTGAGGCTACCTGGAACATGTCCCAAACCGTGTGATCAAAACAATCTTGAAGCGTGGATTCAGATCAGATCAGCGTTGAATGGTCCTAGTCACGGGTACATCCTGTTTGAGTTTCTGTTTCTGTTAAAAGGAGGGGAGAAGCAAAATGGAGTCGTGGTCAGATTTGCCAAACAGAGGGCAGAGGAGGGCCTTGTATGCATCGCAGAAGTTAGAGTAGCAGTGATCCAGAGTTTTGCCAGCCCAGGTATTACAATCAATATGCTGATACAATTTAGTCTCAAATTTGCTTTGTTAAAATCCCCAGCGACAATAAATGCAGCCTCCGGATATACAGTGCCTTGCAAAAGTATTCGGCCCCCTTATGACCTTTTGCCACATTTCAGGCTTCAAACATAAAGATATAAAACTGTATTTTTTTGTGAAGAATCAACAACAAGTGGGACACAATCATGAAGTGGAGCGACATTTATTGGATATTTCAAACTTTTTTAACAAATCAAAAACTGAAAAATTGGGCGTGCAAAATTATTCAGTCCCCTTAAGTTAATACTTTGTAGCACCACCTTTTGCTGCGATTACAGCTGTAAAGTCGCCAGGGTAATGTCTCTATCAGTTTTTGCACATCGAGAGACTGAATTTTTTTTCCATTCCTCCCTTACCAAAACAGCTCGAGCTCAGTGAGGTTGGATGGAGAGCATTTGTGAACAGCAGTTTTCAGTTCTTTCCACAGATTCAAGATTGAATTCCAGGTCTGGACTTTGACTTGGCCATTCTAACACCTGGATATGTTTATTTTTGAACCATTCCATTGTAGATTTTGCTTTATGTTTTGGATCATTTTCTTGTTGGAAGACAAATCTCCGTCCCAGTCTCAGGTCTTTTGCAGACTCCATCAGGTTTTCTTCCAGAATGGACTTGAGTTCCTATATGTTGTTATAATTACACTATGAGTCGTTAATCATGAAACATACACCCCTGCCTTTCTTCTTCCCTGAGATATGTTTATTCCTGTCGGCACGACGCACAAAGAATCCCGGTGGCTGTACCGACTCCGACAGCATGTCCCCTGAGAGCCATGTTTCTGTGAAACAGAATATGTTACAATACCGGATGTCTCTCTGGAAAGCAACCCTAACCCTAATTTCATCTACCTTGTTATCTAGAGACTGGACATTAGTGAGTAAAAGACTTGGAAGGTGTGGGTGGTGTGCGTACCTCCGAAGCTCTGATATCAGATTTTCTGAGCTAACAATGTAAGAAATAATACATAAAAAACAAAATACTGCATAGTTTCCTAAGGACTAGAAGCTAGGCGACCCTCTCTGTCGGCGCCATCTGGAAGACCACGCCTTCCAGGGCTTCAGTGACCTCTGTCACCATTCTGTTCTGGAAGTGTTCAGGCGCTGAAACGATGCCCGAAAGGTTGAAGTAGTAACGTCCGAAAAGTGTTTTGAAGGTTGTTAGCCTAACTGAGTCCTCAGATAGTGAGATCTGCCAGAAGCCTATGTTCGCGTCGAGCTTGCTGAAGATCTTTGCCCCAGATAGTGAGCCAAGGGTCTGTTCGACAGCGGGTGGGTTTTTTTCTCTACAAACGGACCCATTGAGACTGGTGAAATCAACACAGATACACACTTCCCCATTCTACTTTGGAATTTCTGTTTCCACTGATACTGGCTGCCTTTCTACATAACTCTATCCACTGAGCATGACTCTTTTGTTGTCACTGCGTCACCTCGCAGGCTACATTGTTGCATTTTCCCTTTTTCAGTTTGCCTTGCCATCTCAATTGCTCTCCCTAGCGTGAGATCATTATCTAGCTTCATCCGTTCTGACAGACTAACTCTGCTAACCCAACAATTAGCCTGTCTCTACTTAGCTCATCCTGCAAAAGTCCATAGTCGCTACAATTGAAGTCGGAAGTTTACATACACCTTAGCCAAATACATTTAAACTCAGTTCTTCACAATTCCTGACATTTAATCCTAGTAACAATTCCCTGACTTAGGTCATTTAGGATCACCACTTTATTTTAAGAATGTGAAATGTCAGAATAGTAGTAGAGAAAATTATTTATTTCAGCTTTTATTGGGTCAGAAGTTTACATACACTCAATTAGTATTCGGTAGCATTGCCTTTAAATTGTTTAACTTGGGTCAAACGTTCTGGGTAAATTTCCACAAGCTTCCCACAATAAGTTAGGTGAATTTTGGCCCTTTCCTCCTGACAGAGCTGTCCATTTGGAAGACCCATTTGCGACCAAGCTTTAACTTCCTGACTGACGTCTTGAGATGTTGCTTCAATATATCCACATAATGTTCTTTCCTCATGATGCCATCTATTTTGTGAAGTGCACCAGTCCCTCCTGCAGCAAAGCACCCCCAAAACAGGATGCTGACACTCCAGTGCTTCACGGTTGGGATGGTGTTCCTTGGCTTGCAAGCTTCCCCCTTTTTCCTCCAAACATAACGATGGTCTCATGGCCAAACAGTTATTTTTTTGTTTCATCAGACCAGAGGACATTTCTCCCTAAAGTACGATCTTTGTGCCGATGTGCAGAGTTGCAAACCTTAGTCTGCCTTTTTTATCGCGGTTTTGCAGCAGTGTCTTCTTCCTTGTTGTGCGGCCTTTCAAGTTATGTCGATACAGGACTCGTTTTACTGTGTATATAGATACTTTTGTACCTGTTTCCTCCAGCATCTTCACAAGGTCCTTTGCTGTTGTTTGGGATTGATTTGTACTTTAGCACCAAAGTGCGTTCATCTCTAGGAGATAGAACGCGTCTCCTTCCTGAGCGG
>NW_027000245.1:0-8961 GCF_036934945.1 Oncorhynchus masou masou
TCTCTAGCTACATGTTATAGTTAATGATCTCTCTAGCTACATGTTATGTTAATGATCTCTCTAGCTACATGTTATGTTAATGATCTCTCTAGCTACATGTTATGTTAATGATCTCTCTAGCTACGTGTTATGTTAACGATCTCTCTAGCTACATGTTATGTTAATGATCTCTCTAGCTACGTGTTATGTTAATGATCTCTCTAGCTACATGTTATGTTAATGATCTCTCTAGCTACATGTTATGTTAATGATCTCTCTAGCTACATGTTATGTTAACGATCTCTCTAGCTACGTGTTATGTTAACGATCTCTCTAGCTACATGTTATGATGTTAATGATCTCTCTAGCTACGTGTTATGTTAATGATCTCTCTAGCTACATGTTATGTTAATGATCCCTCTAGCTACATGTTATGTTAATGATCTCTCTAGCTACATGTTATGTTAATGATCTCTCTAGCTACATGTTATGTTAATGATCTCTCTAGCTACATGTTATGTTAATGATCTCTCTAGCTACATGTTATGTTAATGATCTCTCTAGCTACATGTTATGTTAATGATCTCTCTAGCTACGTGTTATGTTAATGATCTCTCTAGCTACATGTTATGTTAATGATCTCTCTAGCTACGTGTTATGTTAATGATCTCTCTAGCTACATGTTATGTTAATGATCTCTCTAGCTACATGTTATGTTAATGATCTCTCTAGCTACATGTTATGTTAATGATCTCTCTAGCTACATGTTATGTTAATGATCTCTCTAGCTACATGTTATGATGTTAATGATCTCTCTAGCTACGTGTTATGTTAATGATCTCTCTAGCTACATGTTATGTTAATGATCTCTCTAGCTACATGTTATGTTAATGATCTCTCTAGCTACATGTTATGTTAATGATCTCTCTAGCTACGTGTTATGTTAATGATCTCTCTAGCTACATGTTATGTTAATGATCTCTCTAGCTACGTGTTATGTTAATGATCTCTCTAGCTACATGTTATGTTAATGATTTCTCTAGCTACATGTTATGTTAATGATCTCTCTAGCTACATGTTATGTTAATGATCTCTCTAGCTACGTGTTATGTTAACGATCTCTCTAGCTACATGTTATGTTAATGATCTCTCTAGCTACGTGTTATGTTAATGATCTCTCTAGCTACATGTTATGTTAATGATCTCTCTAGCTACATGTTGTGATGTTAATGATCTCTCTAGCTACATGTTATGTTAATGATCTCTCTAGCTACATGTTGTGATGTTAATGATCTCTCTAGCTACATGTTGTGATGTTAATGATCTCTCTAGCTACATGTTATGTTAATGATCTCTCTAGCTACATGTTATGTTAATGATCTCTCTAGCTACATGTTATGTTAATGGTCTCTCTAGCTACATGTTATGATGTTAATGATCTCTCTAGCTACGTGTTATGTTAACGATCTCTCTAG
Source organism: Oncorhynchus masou masou (assembly GCF_036934945.1). Classification (NCBI taxonomy): domain Eukaryota; kingdom Metazoa; phylum Chordata; class Actinopteri; order Salmoniformes; family Salmonidae; genus Oncorhynchus; species Oncorhynchus masou. The sequence goes on from NW_027000245.1 coordinate 1,455, forward strand.
CTACGTGTTATGTTAACGATCTCTCTAGCTACATGTTATGTGTTAACGATCTCTCTAGCTACATGTTATGTTAATGATCTCTCTAGCTACGTGTTATGTTGACAGATCTCTCTATGCTACATGTTATGATTAATGATCTCTCCAGCTACATGTTATGTTAGTGATCTCTCTAGCTACATGTTATGTTAATGATCTCTCTAGCTACATGTTACGATGTTAATGATCTCTCTAGCTACATGTTATGTTAATGATCTCTCTAGCTACGTGTTATGTTAACGATCTCTCTAGCTACGTGTCATGTTAACGATCTCTCTAGCTACGTGTTATGTTAACGATCTCTCTAGCTACATGTCATGTTAACGATCTCTCTAGCTACGTGTTATGATGTTAACGATCTCTCTAGCTACATGTTATGATGTTAATGATCTCTCTAGCTACATGTTATGATGTTAATGATCTCTCTAGCTACATGTTATGATGTTATGTTATTATGTTAACGATCTCTCTAGCTACGTGTCATGTTAACGATCTCTCTAGCTACGTGTCATGTTAACGATCTCTCTAGCTACGTGTTATGATGTTAACGATCTCTCTAGCTACATGTTTTGTGGTGATGTATGGATGTGGGAGTCACACGTTCAAGTTCATTTTCCATGTTGAATGAATACATGGGAAAACGGACTCACCCGAGCTCTCACAATAGATAGCATTAAGTTACTGCCCCCATATCTTTCATGTAAATCCCATGTCCCACTCGGCTTTAAGAAAAACATTGAAATTCAAAGTGCACTGTATGTTACTGATTCATGAGTTTCAATAGAGCTGATTTTAAATATACATTTTCTGTGTAATTTTAGAAGCCGTAGCTTGTGTAGGCAGATGAATATATTCAAAATAAATAAACTTTTGTGAAATACAGTGGTAGGTATGTTTGTATTTATTGCAATGTACTTATGGGTGATGTGCAACGGAGTCATACGACTTCAATAAATGTCCGTCACAGTCAGTTTAATAAAACAGCAGTAGAATTCACAGTTAAAGTTGAACAACAATTCATCATCTTTGGTCTGAGGTTATTTGACACAGCGAGTTGGGAGTCTGCTTTAACTTCCCACGTACACCACGTGTTATCATTAAATATAGTGTAACTAGCTTTGTAACGTTACCATCTAGTGTAACTAGCTTTAACTTTACCATCTAGTGTAACTAGCTTTGTAACGTTACCATCTAGTGTAACTAGCTTTGTAACGTTACCATCTAGTTGTAACTAGCTTTTAGCGTTACCATCTAGTGTAGCTAGCTTTGTAAGCGTTACCATCTAGTGTAGATAGCTTTGTAACGCTACCATCTAGTGTAACTAGCTTTGTAACGTTACCATCTAGTGTAACTAGCTTTGTAACGTTACCATCTAGTGTAACTAGCTTTGTAACGTTACCATCTAGTGTAACTAGCTTTGTAACGTTACCATCTAGTGTAACTAGCTTTGTAACGTTACCATCTAGTGTAACTAGCTTTGTAGCGTGTACCATCTAGTGTAACTAGCTTTGTAACGTTACCATCTAGTGTAACTAGCTTTGTAACGTTACTTACATCTAGTGTAACTAGCTTTGTAACGTCTACCATCTAGTGTAACTAGCTTTGTAACGATCATCATCTAGTGTAACTAGCTTTGTAACGTCACCATCTAGTGTAAACTTTAGCTTTGTAACGTCACCGATCTAGTGTAAACTGAGCTTTGTTAACGTCACCGTCTAGTGTAACTAGCTTTGTAACGTGCCGTCTAGTGTAACTAGCTTTGTAAGGTTGCCGTCTAGTGTAACTAGCTTTGTGAAAGTTACCGTCTAGTGTAACTAGCTTTGTAAAGTACAGTCTAGTGTAACTAGCTTTGTAACGTTGCCGTCTAGTGTAACTAGCTTTGTAACCGTTACCGTCTAGTGTAACTAGCTTTCCTTGGAGCAGACAGTAATGTATTTGGAAATGCAGAGATGTTACCCTTAAGATGCTGAAGTTTGAAACTCGCCTCAGAGACCTCGCCGTACTCGCCCAGAAATGCCACAATATGAGTTGAGATCTTTTCCTTCAGATGGTTGGAAGCTCTATCCTGGCTCAATCTGCTCCTCTGTTCCCTGGTTAGCTGTAGGTTGGCTCTGTGCTGGGTTACTGGCTCAGGGACCGTGGTGGGGAGTAGTGGCCTAGCTGATCCTCTGGGTTAGAGTTGTATGTTTCTGTCTTGGCTGTGCTGTGCTGCTGTTTCAGCCACATAGCTGAGTACAAGCCTCCTGGGGATAGCAACTCCTCATGCCTGGAGGGAGGGAGAGGAGGAGGGAGGGAGGGAGGGAGGGAGGGAGGGAGGGAGGGAGGGAGGGAGGGAGGGGAGGGAGAGTCGAAGGAGGAGAGTGGGGGGAGTGGAAGAGGAGAGAGGGTTAAAGGGAGAGTGGGGGGAGTGGAAGAGGTTAAAGAGGAGAGTGGGGGGAGTGGAAGAGGAGAGAAGTTACAGAGGAGAGAGGGGGAGTCAAAGAGGAGAGAGGTTAAAGAGGAGAGAGGGGGGAGTCAAAGAGGAGAGAGGTTAAAGGGGGAGAGAGGGGGAGTCAAAGAGGAGTTAGAGGGCATCAAAGAGGAGAGAGGGGGAGTCAAGGAGGAGAGGGGGAGAGAGGTTAAAGAGAGAGAAAGGCAGCAGGAGAAGGAGAGGGAGAGTTTCAAGTCAATGTCACCTGTCAAGTACAGTGAAATGCCTTTCTATGAATGTTCTAACCCCACCAATGCAGTACCATACTATATACAGGGTCAGTTAGTACCATACTATATACAGGGTCAGTTAATACCATACTATATACAGGGTCAGTTAGTACCATACTATATACAGAGTCAGTTAATACCATACTATATACAGGGTCAGTTAGTACCATACTATATACAGAGTCAGTTAGTACCATACTATATACAGGGTCAGTTAATACCATACTATATACAGGGTCAGTTAGTACCATACTATATACAGGGTCAGTTAATACCATACTATATACAGGGTCAGTTAGTACCATACTATATACAGAGTCAGTTAGTACCATACTATATACAGGGTCAGTTAATACCATACTATATACAGGGTCAGTTAGTACCATACTATATACAGAGTCAGTTAATACTATATACAGGGTCAGTTAGTACAATACTATATACAGGGTCAGTTAGTACCATACTATATACAGGGTCAGTTAATACCATACTATATACAGGGTCAGTTAATACCAAACTATATACAGGGTCAGTTAATACCATACTATATACAGGGTCAGTTAGTACCATACTATATACAGGGTCAGTTAATACCACACTATATACAGGGTCAGTTAATACCATACTATATACAGGGTCAGTTAGTACCATACTATATACAGGGTCAGTTAATACCATACTATATACAGGGTCAGTATCATATTAACAATGTACAGGGATACTGGAGTGATGGAGGGTAGATATGTATAGGGAAAGGGGACAGGGATACTGGAGTGATGGAGGTAGATATATATAGGGGGAAGGAGACCGGGATACTGGAGTAATGGAGGTAGATATGTATAGGGGGAAGGAGATACTGGAGTGATGGAGATAGATATGTATAGGGGGAAGGAGATACTGGAGTGATGGAGGTAGATATGTGTAGGGGGAAGGAGACTGGGATACTGGAGTGATGGAGGTAGATATGTATAGGGGGAAGGAGACAGGGATACTGGAGTGATGGAGGTAGATATGTATAGGGGGAAGGGGACAGGGATACTGGAGTGATGGAGGTAGATATGTATAGGGGAAGGGGACAGGGATACTGGAGTGATGGAGGTAGATATGTATAGGGGGAAGGAGACAGGGATGCTGGAGTGATGGAGGTAGATATGTATGGGGGAAAGGGGACAGGGATACTGGAGTGATGGATGTAGATATATATAGGGGAAGGAGACAGTGATACTGGAGTGATGGAGATAGTATGTATAGGGGGAAGGGGATACTGGAGTGATGGAGGTAGATATGTATAGGGGGAAGGAGACAGGGATACTGGAGTGATGGAGGTAGATGCAGTTGAAGTCGGAAGTTTACGTACACCTTAGCCAAATACATTTAAACTCAGTTTTTCACAACTCCTGACATTTAATCCTAGTAAATATTCCCTGTTTTAGGTCAGTTAGGATCACCACTTTATTTTCAGAATGTGAAATGTCAGAATAATTAGGAGAGAATGATTTATTTCAGCTTTTATTTCTTTCATCACAATTTCAGGGGGTCAGAAGTTTACATAGTCAATTAGTATTTGGTAGCATTGCCTTTAAATTGTTTAACTTGGGTCAAATGTTTCAGGTAGCCTTCCACAAGCTTCCCACAATAAGTTGGGTGAATTTTGGCCCATTCCTCCTGACAGAGCTGGTGTAACTGGAGTCAGGTTTGTAGGCCTCCTTGCTCACACACACTTTTCCAGTTCTGCCCCCAAATGTTCTATTGGAATGAGGTCAGGGCTTTGTGATGGCCACTCCAATACCTTGACTTTGTTGTCCTTATGCCATTTTGCCACAACTTTGGAAGTATGCTTGGGGTCATTGTACATTTGGAAGACCCATTTGCGACCAAGCTTTAACTTCCTGACTGATGTCTTGAGCTGTTGCTTCAATATATCCACATCATTTTCATTCCTCATGTTGCCATCTATTTTGTGAAGTGCACCAGTCCCTCCTGCAGCAAAGCACCCCCACAACATGATGCTAACACCCCCACAACATGATGCTAACACCCCCATGCTTCATGGATGGCATGGTGTTCTTTGGCTTACAAGCATCCCCCATTCCTCCAAACATAACGATGGTCATTATGACCAAACAGTTCCTATTTTGTTTCATCAGATCAGAGGAAATTTCTCCAAAAAGTACGATATTTGTCCCCAAGTGCAGTTGCAAACTGTAGTCTGGCTTTTTATGGTGGTTTTGGAGCAGTGGCTTCTTCCTTGCTGAGTGGTCTTTCAGGTTATGTCGATATAGGACTCGTTTTACTGCGGATATAAATACTTTTGTACCTGTTTCCTCCAGCATCTTCACAAGGTCCTTTGCTGTTGTTCTGGGATTGATTTGCACTTTTCGCACCAAAGTACGTTCATCTCTAGGAGACAGAACGCGTCTCCTTCCTGAGCGGTATGATGGCTGCGTGGTCCCATGGTGTTTATACTTGCGTACTGTTTTTTGTACAGATGAACGTGGTACCTTCAGGGGTTTGGAAATTGCTCCCAAGGATGAACCAGACTTGTGGAGGTCTGCAATTTTTTTTCTGAGTTCTTGGCTGATTTATTTAGATTTTCACAATGTCTTGGGGATAGAAGCTAGTTCAGGAGCCTAGTTGGTGCCAGACTTGATGCTCTGGTACCGCTGCCATCAGTGAAGCAATGAGGGTAGTCTGTGTATGTCTTGGGAGGTTGGAGTCTTTAACCATTTTCCGGGACTTCAGCTTTCACACCCTCTGATATAGAGGTTCTGCAGATGGTAGGGAGCTTAGTCCCAGTGATGTACCGGGCTGGCCGCAACACCCTCTGATATAGAGGTTCTGGATAGCAGGGAGCTCAGTCCCAGTGATGTACAGAGCGGTAGTCATGAGTGATACAGGGTGGTAGTCGTGAGTGATACAGGGTGTTAGTCATGGATACGGGGTGGTAGAGTAATTGTTTAGCCTGCTAGCTTGTGTTTTTATATGTTGTGTATCTTTCCTATATCCACTTACAGTTCTGTCTGGTTTGTTTAGCTCTTTGCCACCTTCTCCATCCTCCTGAATCCTCCTCCCCCCCCCTCCTCCCTCTCTGCAGATGACTTCGTCAACCATTTTGAGAAGAAGGTCGACTGACATCCGATCCTCGTTTGCATAAGTCAAACGACACCGCTGGTTCTGCTCACACTGCCCTACCCTGTGCTCTGAGCCTCTTTCTCCTCTCTCTCCAGATGAGAATCTCGCTTCTTGTGACTGGCCGGCAGCTGCCCAACAACCTGCCCGCTTGACCCCTATCCCCTCACTCTCTTCTCCAGACCATTTCCGGAGACCTTCTCCCTTACCTCACCTCGACTCATCAACTCATCCCCTGACCGCTGGCTACGTCCCTTCCGTCTTCAAGAGAGCGAGAGTTGCACCCACTTCTGAAAAGACCTACACTTTCGATCCCTCCGATGTCAACAACTACAGACCAGTATCCCTTCTTTCTTTCTCTCCAGAAACTCTTGAACGTGCTGTCCTTGGCCAGCTCTCCCGCTATCTCTCTCAGAATGACCTTCTTGATCCAAATCAGTCAGGTTTCAAGACTAGTCATTCAACTGAGACTGCTCTTCTCTGTATCACTTGGAGGCGCTCGCACTGCTAAAGCTAACTCTCTCTCCTCTGCTCTCATCCTTCTAGACCTATCGGCTGCCTTCGATACTGTGAACCATCAGATCATCCTCTCCACCCTCTCCGAGTTGCGCATCTCGGTGCGGCCCACGCTTGGATTGCGTCACTACCTGACAGGTCGCTCACTACCAGGTGCAATTAATCTTCTCCTTTCCCCTTCTGATGACCAGGTGGCGAATCGCATCTCTGCATGTCTGGCAGACATATCAGTGTGGATGACGGATCACCACCTCAAGCTGAACCTCGCAAGACGGAGCTGCTCTTCCTCCCGGGAAGGACTGCCCGTTCCATGATCTCGCCATCACGGTTGACAACTCCATTGTGTCCTCCTCCCAGAGCGCTAAGAACCTTGGCGTGATCCTGGACAACACCCTGTCGTTCTCAACCAACATCAGGCGGTGGCCCGTTCCTGTAGGTTCATGCTCTACAACATCCGCAGAGTGCGACCCTGCCTCACACAGAAGCGGCGCAGGTCCTAATCCAGGCACTTGTCATCTCCCGTCTGGATTACTGCAACTCGCTGTTGGCTGGGCTCCTGCCTGTGCCATTAAACCCCTACAACTCATCCAGAACGCCGCAGCCCGTCTGGTGTTCAACCTTCCCAGTTCTCTCCGTCACCGCTCCTCCGCTCTCTCCACTGGCTTCCAGTTGAAGTCAGCATCCGCTACAAGACCATGGTGCTTGCCTACGGAGCTGTGAGGGGAACGGCACCGCAGTACCTCCAGGCTCTGATCAGGCCCTACACCCAAACAAGGGCACTGCGTTCATCCACCTCTGGCCTGCTCGCCCAGCCTCCCTACCATTGAGGAGTACAGTTCCCGCTCAGCCCAGTCAAAACTGTTCGCGTTCTGGCCCCCCAATGGTGGAACAAATCCCTCACGACGCCAGACAGCGGAGCTGACCACCACCTTCCGGAGACACCTGAAACCCCACCTCTTCAAGGAATACCTAGGATAGGATAAAGTAATCCTTCTCACTCCCCCTTAAATGATTTAGATGCACTATTGTAAAGTGGCTGTTCCACTGATGTCAGAAGGTGAATTCACTAATTTGTAAGTCGCTCTGGATAAGAGCGTCTGCTAAATGACTTAAATGTAAATGTAAA
>NW_027000246.1:0-2500 GCF_036934945.1 Oncorhynchus masou masou
ATGTATTTGTCACCTACACATGGTTAGCAGATGTTAATGCGAGTGTAGCTTGTTAATGCTTGTGCTTCTAGTTCCGACAATGCAGTAATAACCAACAAGTAATCTAACTAACAATTCCAAAACTACTACTTTATACACACAAGTGTAAAGGGATAAAGAATATGTACATAAAGATATATGAATGAGTGATGGTACAGAACGGCATAGGCAAGATGCAGTAGATGGTATAGAGTACAGTATATACATATGAGATGAGTAATGTAGGGTATGTAAACAAAAGTGGCATAGTTTAAAGTGGCAAGTGATACATGTATTACATAAAGATGCAGTAGATGATCTAGAGCAGGGGTGTCAAAGTCAAATGGACGGAGGGCCAAATAAAAAATGTAGCTACAAGCCGAGGGCCGGACTGTTCGAATGTTCATTGAAAAATTTTTAAATGACGCATATAGTCTAGTGAACCTAATTGAACCTACTGAAAACCTAACAAATATATTCCAATATGATCAGATAAATAAAGCAATATTTTCTTATGGCTCTGTCAGTAATCTTTAATTTTCAACAGACACAAAAGACAAATTTCCTTTATATAAAAATCCCCATAACATGAACATTAAATGAAAGATATTCAAGGCACCATCAGTAGCCTATATTTTCTATTTTAGCAAAAGTGGGCTAAATTTACTTCAAAGAAAAAAACAATAATAGCAATTTTCTATCATCCACTCAACTGAAATATTTTTAAAATATAATTGGATTGAAATACAATAAAATAAAGTGCAAAAATCTATTAATCAAAAACAACACTTTGTTTAAGGAGAAGTAACATGCAGTGAAAACAAATATTAAACTTTAACTTTTAAACTTGAACTGAGTAAAAACTCTAAATATGTGATTGCACAGTAATGTTCACTTGTTTGAGGTTGAGGGTGATACTTGGTGGTGTCCCATCTTTTCCACAAGTTCATCAATGTTCGGGGTAAGGCTCTGAGCTGAGGAAATCCTCAGAATTGAGTGGAGGTGTTCAGCAGTAAGTCGACTTCTGTGTGATGTTTTGTTCAGGTTCATCAAAGAAAAAAGTTGTTCACACAGGTATGTGCTGCCAAACATAGACAACGTTTGAGCAGCCTGGATGCGCAGCTGGGGCATTGTGTCGGGGGGGAGGAACAGGCGAACTCCGCAGCACCCACTGCCGCATATTTTGCCCTCAGTGCATCATTGCATTGGAGGTCAATCAACTCCATTTGGAGGTTTGGTGGTGAGCTTTCACGTCAACAGCAAATGGGTTACCGAGCAGTTCCAACCTGCTTTTTGTGCTTCAAAGTCAGCAAATCGGCGTCGAAAGTCAGCAGCAAGCATACCTATTTTATCAGCCAACTGTGCGCTCGGGAACGCACTGGTAGAGAGCTTCTCTTTCATGGTCTGGCAGCTGGGAAAGTGGCTCAAATTTTCTTTCCGCATCTGCGTCTCCCACAGAGTCAGTTTGGTTTTAAATGCCTTCACTGTACTGTACATATCAGAGATGACATGATCCCGACCCTGCAGCTGCAAGTTCATTGCATTCAGATGACTCGTAATGTCACACAGAAAAGCCATTTCACACAGAAACATTTCGTCTCGGAGTTGTGTTGTGTCTTTCCCTTTGCTGTCCAAGAACAGACAAATCTCCTCATGAAGCTCGAAACATCTTTGAAGCACCTTTCCCTGGCTTAGCCATCGCACCTCTGTGTGATAAGGCAAATCACCATGCTCCGTTTCTAACTCCGTCAGAAATGCCTTGAACTGGCGGTGATTCAAACCTTTGGCTCTGATAAAGTTAACTGTGCGCGTGATGATGCTCATTACATGCTCCATTTTCAAGGCTTTACCGCACAACGCTTCCTGGTGTATGATACAATGATAAGCTGTCCAGCTCACCTGTCATCGCGTTTTCCTCTTGAAGGCATCTTTTCCGTATCTTGGGAGCCACCAGTCCGAAAATTCCTGTGTCCACACAGCTGCCAGACCAGGTGCTCCGTCGGTTGTCAAACCCACGAGTTTTTCCCAAGGCAGCTCCATCTCATTTACACATCTTGACACCTCTTCATACAAATCATGCCCCGTAGTTGTGCCATGCATAGGACGTAAAGCCAAAAACTCCTCTGTCACGCTTAGGCTGGAGTCCCTCCCGCGGATGAAAATTGACAACTGGGCAATGTCAGAAATGTCGGTGCTCCCATCCACAGCCAAGGAATATGCAATGAAATCTTTCCCTTTTTCACAAGCTGCTCTTTTAGATTGATGGACAACTGGTCTACTCTCTCGGCAATGGTGTTTCTGCTCAGACTCACATTTAAAAAGAGTTGCCTTTTTTCTGGGCAAACTTCGTCACAAACTTTAATCATGCAGTTTTTGATGAAATCCCTCCGTAAATGGCCGGGCTGATTTAGCGATCTCTTCTGCCAAAATAAAACTGGCCTTGACAGCAGCCTGGCCTTGTGATTTGGCTTTTTTGAACAGA
>NW_027000246.1:7500-8961 GCF_036934945.1 Oncorhynchus masou masou
TGTGTTCTATGGAAGTGTAGAGTCATGTGTTCTATGGAAGTGTAGAATCATGTGTTCTATGGTAGTGTGGAGTCATGTGTTCTATGGAAGTGTAGAGTCTTGTGTTCTATGGAAGTGTGGAGTCATGTGTTCTATGGAAGTGTAGAGTCTTGTTCTATGGAAGTGTGGAGTCATGTGTTCTATGGAAGTGTAGAGTCATGTGTTCTATGGAAGTGTGGAGTTGTGTGTGTGTGTGTTTGGTTTTACTTTGTGGGGACCAGAAGTCTTCACATGAATAGGAAAATAAGTAACATTCAGACAAGTGAGTACATTTTGCCAATCCACTCAAGGAAAAAGGCTATTTTAGATTTATTGGTTAGATTTAGGGATAGGGTTACAATTATGTTTAGCGTTAGGAGTTTGAAGTTAGGGATATCGGGTTTAGTGTTATGGTTATGGTTAGTTTTAGGGTTAGGGTTAGGTTTAGGTTTAGGTTTAGGTTTAGGGTTAGGTTTAGGGTTAGGGTTATGGTTAGGGTTAGGTTTAGGGTTAGGTTTAGGGTTAGGGGTTTGGGAAAATAGGATTTTGGATGAGTATCAATTGTTTGGTCCCCACAAGGATACACTGCAAACATAGAAAGTCTCAGAACAACCTGATTGTGTAGTGAAACCATGAAAAGCAGTGCACCTAAGCTGAGATCTGGTGTTTGGAGGGGTTTGAATGTAATTAATATACATAATCTGGTTTAAAACATACATTAAGTACTCTGAAACACCCAAAGTGATTCTTCAACCTGAATATGGATGTTTTTAAGAGAGTGTTGTGAAAATGCTTTTAGGGGGTTCAGTGCATGTCAAACGCAGCGTCAAACACAAAGAACTGTGTTTCTCATGAAGTTAATGGTTTATATCCTACATATTGATTGATTATAAGGGCCTATGGACAGTTATTTTTGTGCAATTGTGGAATAATATGTTACTTCACATGTCAGTACCTTTCATGAGGATAACCACGAAGAGAGAAAATCATCAGAAGTCTGGTTTCAATCACCTTGCATTTACTATCTTGTGGGTAATTAAACAATGTTTCACACAACGTTGTATGGCTGTTTGAAGAAATACAAGTATATTTTCTGTATCAGTATTAAGCTTGTTGTGCCATGAGGGGTAATGAATCATGATGAATGGGTATCTAAACCGTCTGGCAGATGAACGTCCAATGAGGACAGCACCCATTCCCACATTCAAGATTCAGAAGAGGTAAGGGCAGAGTCCTGCATTTCTGCAGTTCAACCTCCAGTTACTGCTGGGGTGCTTGACAAAGCCTGCCAAAATAGTATAACATGGCAAATGACCAAATGCATGAACCCATGTTAAACATGAAGACACTTCAGACAAAGGGATCTAGTTCTGCACTAGACAGGATTCAAAACATCAGAATGGTGTTTAGACGCTTTAGAGAGAGGACACGACACCAAACGAG